>NW_024061120.1:386536-423664 GCF_016432855.1 Salvelinus namaycush | reverse complement strand
CACATGGGAATGACCAGACAAAAACTCCTGAGGTTCTCAAGGGGAGGAACTCAACATGGGAATGACCAGACAAAAACTCCTGAGGTTCTCAAGGGGAGGAACTCAACATGGGAATGACCAGACAAAAACTCCTGAGGTTCTTAAGGGGAGGAACTCAACATGGGAATGACCAGACAAAAACTCCTGAGGTTCTCAAGGGGAGGAACTCAACATGGGAATGACCAGACAAAAACTCCTGAGGTTCTCAAGGGGAGGACCTCAACATGGGAATGACCAGACAAAAACTCCTGAGGTTCTCAAGGGGAGGAACTCAACATGGGAATGACCAAACAAAAACTCCTGAGGTTCTCAAGGGAGGAACTCAACATGGGAATGACCAGACAAAAACTTAGACAAGCTAGAAACCAACATGGGTTTAGTGTCTGTATAATATGAGGTTTGAGATTTTAGACAGGAGGAAAATACGGTAGATGAGAGTTTGTGGTGATGCAATTTTCTTTTAGAGAGTTAGAATAGATTAACTAAAGGGAGAGAGACATAGAGACTAGGAGACAGAGACACTAGAGAGACACTAGAGAGACTAGGAGAGAGAGACACTAGAGAGACTAGGAGAGAGAGACACTAGAGAGAGACATAGAGAGACTAGGAGAGAGAGACACTAGAGAGAGACACTAGAGAGACTAGGAGAGAGAGACACTAGAGAGAGACACTAGAGAGAGAACTAGGAGAGAGAGGACACTAGAGAATACTGGTCTGAAACTAGATCCCCTTACATACTGGTCTGAAACTAGATCCCCTTACATACTGGTCTGAAACTAGATCCCCTTACATACTGGTCTGAAACTAGATCCCCTTACATACTGGTCTGAAACTAGATCCCCTTACATACTGGTCTGAAACTCGATCCCCTTACATACTGGTCTGAAACAGATCCCATACATACTGGTTGAAAATAGATCCACTACATACTGGTTCTGAAACTAGATCCCCTAACATCACTGGTCTGAAACTAGATCCTCCCTACATACTGGTTCTGAAACGCGATCCCCTACATACTGGTCAGGAAACTAGATCCCCTACATACTGGTCTGGAACTAGATTCCCCCTACATACTGGTCTGAAACGAGGATCCCCTACATACTGGTCTGAAAATAGATCCTCTACATACTGGTCTGAAACTAGATCCCCTACATACTGGTCTGAAACTAGATCCCTGCATACTGGTCTGAAAATAGATCCTCTACATACTGGTCTGAAACTAGATCCCCTACACACTGGTCAGAAATTAGATCCCTGCATACTGGTCAGAAATTAGATCCCTGCATACTGGTCAGAAACGAGATTCCCTACATACTGGTCAGAAACTAGATCCCCTACATACTGGTCTGAAACTAGATCCCCTACATACTGGTCTGAAACTAGATCCCCTACATACTGGTCTGAAACTAGATCCCTGAAACTAGATCCCCTACATACTGGTCTGAAACTAGATCCCTGAAACTAGATCCCCTACATACTGGTCTGAAACTAGATCCCCTACATACTGGTCTGAAACTAGATCCCCTACATACTGGTCTGAAACTAGATCCTCTACATACTGGTCTGAAACTAGATCCCCTACATACTGGTCTGAAACTAGATCCTCTACATACAGGTCTGAAACGAGATCAGCTACATACTGGTCTGAAACTAGATCCCCTACATACTGGTCTGAAACTAGATCCCCTACATACTGGTCTGAAACTAGATCCTCTACATACTGGTCTGAAACTAGATCCCCCTACATACTGGTCTGAAACTAGATCCTCTACATACTGGTCTGAAACTAGATCCCCTACATACTGGTCTGAAACTAGATCCTCTACATACTGGTCTGAAACTAGATCCCCTACATACTGGTCTGAAACTAGATCCCCTACATACTGGTCTGAAACTAGATCCCCTACATACTGGTCTGAAACTAGATCCTCTACATACTGGTCTGAAACTAGATCCCCTACATACTGGTCTGAAACTAGATCCCCCTACATACTGGTCTGAAACTAGATCCCCTACATACTGGTCTGAAACTAGATCCTCTACATACTGGTCTGAAACTAGATCCCCTACATACTGGTCTGAAACTAGATCCCCCTACATACTGGTCTGAAACTAGATCCACTACATACTGGTCTGAAACTAGATCCCCTACATACTGGTCTGAAACTAGATCCCCCTACATACTGGTCTGAAACGAGATCCCCTACATACTGGTCAGAAACTAGATCCCCTACATACTGGTCTGGAACTAGATCCCCCTACATACTGGTCTGAAACGAGATCCCCTACATACTGGTCTGGAACGAGATCCCCTACATACTGGTCTGAAACTAGATCCCCTACATACTGGTCTGAAACTAGATCCCTGCATACTGGTCTGAAAATAGATCCTCTACATACTGGTCTGAAACTAGATCCCCTACATACTGGTCTGAAACTAGATCCCCCTACATACTGGTCAGAAATTAGAACCCTGCATACTGGTCAGAAATTAGATCCCTGCATACTGGTCAGAAACGAGATTCCCTACATACTGGTCAGAAACTAGATCCCCCTACATACTTGTCTGAAACTAGATCCCCTACATACTGGTCTGAAACTAGATCCCCTACATACTGGTCTGAAACTAGATCCCCTACATAGTGGTCTGAAACTAGATCCCCTACATACTGGTCTGAAACTAGATCCCTGATGTACTGGTCTGAAACTAGATCCCCTACATACTGGTCTGAAACTAGATCCCCTACATACTGGTCTGAAACTAGATCCCCTACATACTGGTCTGAAACTAGATCCTCTACATACTGGTCTGAAACTAGATCCCCCTACATACTGGTCTGAAACTAGATCCTCTACATACTGGTCTGAAACTAGATCCCCTACATACTGGTCTGAAACTAGATCCTCTACATACTGGTCTGAAACTAGATCCCCTACATACTGGTCTGAAACTAGATCCCCTACATACTGGTCTGAAACTAGATCCCCTACATACTGGTCTGAAACTAGATCCTCTACATACTGGTCTGAAACTAGATCCCCCTACATACTGGTCTGAAACTAGATCCTCTACATACTGGTCTGAAACTAGATCCCCTACATACTGGTCTGAAACTAGATCCTCTACATACTGGTCTGAAACTAGATCCCCTACATACTGGTCTGAAACTAGATCCCCCTACATACTGGTCTGAAACTAGATCCCCTACATACTGGTCTGAAACTAGATCCTCTACATACTGGTCTGAAACTAGATCCCCTACATACTGGTCTGAAACTAGATCCCCTACATACTGGTCTGAAACTAGATCCCCCTACATACTGGTCTGAAACTAGATCCCCTACATACTGGTCTGAAACTAGATCCCCGTACATACTGGTCTGAAACTAGATCCCCCTACAAAATGGTCTGAAACTAGATCCCCTACATACTGGTCTGAAACTAGATCCCCTGCATACTGGTCTGAAACTAGATCCCCTACATACTGGTCTGAAACTAGATCCCCTACATACTGGTCTGAAACTAGATCCCCTACATACTGGTTTGAAACTAGATCCCCTACATACTGGTCTGAAACTAGATCCCCTGCATACTGGTCTGAAACTAGAACCCCTACATACTGGTCTGAAACTAGATCCTCTACATACTGGTCTGAAACTAGATCCTCTACATACTGGTCTGAAACTAGATCCCCTACATACTGGTCTGAAACTAGATCCCCTACATACTGGTCTGAAACTAGATCCCCTACATACTGGTCTGAAACTAGATCCCCTACATACTGGTCAGAAACTAGATCCCCTACATACTGGTCTGGAACTAGATCCCCCTACATACTGGTCTGAAACTAGATCCCCCTACATACTGGTCTGAAACTAGATCCCCTACATACTGGTCTGGAACTAGATCCCCCTACATACTGGTCTGAAACTAGATCCCTGCATACTGGTGTGAAACTAGATCCCCTACATACTGGTCTGAAACTAGATCCCCTACATACTGGTCTGAAACTAGATCCCTGATGTACTGGTCTGAAACTAGATCCCCTACATACTGGTCTGAAACTAGATCCCCTACATACTGGTCTGAAACTAGATCCTCTACATACTGGTCTGAAACTAGATCCCCTACATACTGGTCTGAAACTAGATCCCCCATACAAAATGGTCTGAAACTAGATCCCCTACATACTGGTCTGAAACTAGATCCCCCTACATACTGGTCTGAAACTAGATCCCCTACATACTGTTCTTGACAAGAAGAAAGCAAACTGTCAGGGGAGGTTCTCTTCTGCACTGTTCCACCAATCCAGTAAATGTGGAGGAGGAGTTAAGATGGAGTGTCGCCTTTGTTAACGTCCTAAAGCTCAATTTCCATTTTCCCTGAAAACCGGTCATCCGCCGGTTGTTAGGGACTCGGCAGAGGCTAGGTAGGGTGTTGACCTGGTTCTCTTTGATTGATTGATTGATTGATGATTGATTGATGATTGATTGATGGACTGACTGACTGACTGATTGATTGATGATTGATTGATTGACTGATTGATTGATTGATGATTGATTGATTGATTGATTGACTGATTGATTGATTGATTGATTGATTGATTGATTGATTGATTGTTTGCTGCTTCAGTGTCTTTAGATATTTTTGTCAGATGTTACTATGGAATACTGAAGTATAATTACAAGCATTTCATACTTGTCAAAGGATTTTATTGACAATTACATGAAGTTGATGCAAAGAGTCAATATTTGCAGTGTTGACCCTTCTTTTTCAAGACCTCTGCAATTCGCCCTGGCATGCTGTCAATTAACTTCTGGGCAACATTTTTATTTATTTTATTTTATTTCACCTTTATTTAACCAGGTAGGCTAGTTGAGAACAAGTTCTCATTTGCAACTGTGACCTGGCTAAGGTAAAGCATAGCAATTCGACACATACAACAACACAGTTACACATGGAATAAACAAAACATACAGTCAATAATACAGTAGAACAAAAGAAAACAAAAAGTCTATATACATTGAGTGCAAATGGTGGTGAAGTAATTACAATATAGCAATTAAACACTGGAATGGTAGATGTGCAGAAGATGAATGTGCAAGTAGAGATACTGGGGTGCAAAGGAGCAAGATAAATAAAATAAATACAGTATGGGGATGAGGTAGATTGGATGGGCTATTTACAGATGGGCTATGTACAGGTGCAGTGATCTGTGAGCTGCTCTGACAGCTGGTGCTTAAAGTTAGTGAGGGAGATATGAGTCTCCAGCTTCAGTGATTTTTGCAGTTCGTTCCAGTCATTGGCAGCAGAGAACTGGAAGGAAAGATGACCAAAGGAGGAATTGGCTTTGGGGGTGACCAGTGAGATATACCTGCTGGAGCGCGTGCTACGAGTGGGTGCTGCTATGGTGACCAGTGAGCTGAGATAAGGCGGGGCTTTACCTAGCAGAGACTTGTAGATAACCTGTAGCCAGTGGGTTTGGCAACGAGTATGAAGCGAGGGCCAGCCAACGAGAGCATACAGGTCGCAGTGGTGGGTAGTATATGGGGCTTTGGTGACAAAATGGATGGCACTGTGATAGACTGCATCCAGTTTGTTGAGTAGAGTGTTCGAGGCTATTTTTAAAATGACATCACCGAAGTCGAGGATCGGTAGGATGGTCAGTTATACGAGGGTATGTTTGGCAGCATGAGTGAAGGAGGCTTTGTTGCGACATAGGAAGCTGATTCTAGATTTAATTTTGGATTGGAGATGCTTAATGTGAGTCTGGAAGGAGAGTTTACAGTCTAACCAGACACCCAGGTATTTGTAGTTGTCCACGTATTCTAAGTCAGAGCCGTCCAGAGTTGTAATGCTGGACGGGCGAGCAGGTGCGGGCAGTGATCGGTTGAATAGCATGCATTTAGTTTTACTTGCGTTTAAGAGCAGTTGGAGGCCATGGAAGGAGAGTTGTATGGCATTGAAGCTCGTCTGGAGGTTTGTTAACACAGTGTCCAAAGAAGGGCCAGAAGTATACAGAATGGTGTCGTCTGCGTAGAGGTGGATCAGAGAATCACCAGCAGCAAGAGCGACATCATTGATGTATACAGAGAAAAGAGTCGGTCCGAGGATTGAACCCTGTGGCACCCCCATAGAGACTGCCAGAGGTCCGGACAACAGGCCCTCCGATTTGACACAATGAACTCTATCAGAGAAGTAGTTGGTAAACCAGGCGAGGCAATCATTTGAGAAACCAAGGCTGTCGAGTCTGCCAATAAGAATGTGGTGATTGACAGAGTCTAAACCCTTGGCCAGGTCGATGAATACGGCTGCACAGTAATGTCTCTTATCGATGGCGGTTATGATGTCGTTTCGGACTTTGAGCGTGGCTGAGGTGCACCCATGACCAGCTCTGAAACCAGATTGCATAGCGGAGAAGGTACGTTGGGATTCGAAATGGTCGGTAATCTGTTTGTTAACTTGGCTTTCGAAGACCTTAGAAAGACAGGGTAGGATAGATATTGGTCATCCTGACTGATGGCAGCCCCCTCTTGCATAATCAATGCTTGGAGTTTGTCAGAATTTGTGGGGTTTTGTTTGTGCATCCGCCTCTTGAACCACAAGTTCTCAATGGGACTAAAGTCTGGGGAAAAAACAAATACATTCTAAAAGCTTTAACAAGAGCAAGGTATTGCGTTTCATTTGAAAACAGCATAACAGTTTGTAAAAGCACCTGGCCATGGACCCAAAATATCAATGTTTTGTTCCCCGAGCCACTTAGTTATCACTTTTGCCTTATGGCAAGGTGCTCCATCATGCTGGAAAATGCATTGTTCGTCACCAAACTGTTCCTGGATGGTTGGGAGAAGTTGCTCTCAGAGGATGTGTTGGTACCATTCTTTATACATGGCTGTGTTCTTCGGCAAAATTGTGAGTGAGCCCACTCCCTTGGCTGAGGAGCAACCCCACACATGAGAGGTCTCAGGATGCTTTACTGTTGGCATGAAACAGGACCGATGGTAGCGCTCATCTTGTCTTCTCCGGACAAGCTTTTTTCCGGATGCCTCAAACAATCGGAAAGGGGATATATCAGAGAAAATTACTTTACCCCAGTCCTCAGCTGTCCGATCCCTGTACCCTTTGCAGAATATCAGTCTGTCCCTGATGTTTTTCCTGGAGAGAAGTGGCTTCTTTGCTGCCCTGCTTGACACCAGGCCATCCTCCAAAAGTCTTCGCCTCACTGTGCGTGCAGATGCACTCACACCTGCCGGCTGCCATTCCTGAGCAAGCGCTGTACTGGTGGTGCCCGATCCCGCAGCTGAATCAACTTTAGGAGACGGTCCTGGCGCTTGCTGGACTTTCTTGGGCGCCCTGAAGCCTTCTTCACAACAATTGAACCGCTCTCCTTGAAGTTCTTGATGATCCGATAAATGGTTGATTTAGGTGCAATCTTACTGGCAGCAATATCCTTGGCTGTGAAGACCTTGTTGTGCAAAGCAATGATGATGTCACATGTTTCCTTGCAGGTAACCATGATTGACAGAGGAAGAACAATGATTCCAAGCACCACCCTCCTTTTGAAGCTTCCAGTCTGTTATTCGAACTCAATCAGCATGACAGAGTGATCTCCAGCCTTGTCCTCGTCAACACTCACACCTGTGTTAAGGAGAGAATCACTGACATGATGTCAGCTGGTCCTTTTACGGCAGGGCTGAAATGCAGTGGAAATGTTTTTGGGGGGATTCAATTAATTTGCATGGAAAAGGGGGACTTTGCAATTAATTGCAATTCATCTGATCACTCTTCATAACATTCTGGAGTATATGCAAATTGCCATCATACAAACTGAGGCAGCAGACTTTGTGAAAACTAATATTTGTGTCATTCTCAAACCTTTTGGCCACAACTGTACATAGTGTACTACCTTTTACCAGAGCCCTATGGGTCCTGGGTCAAAAGGAATGCATTACATAGGGAATAGGGTGCAAGCTCAGACTTCATTGTGGGAAATGTTTGCCCTGTTGGTTGCTGGGAATGTGGAGATTTTACTTGCTATTTCTTTATTCTTATTTCTTTATGTGTGTTGTGTTCTTTACTGAAGTCACAGCTCCAAGGGATCTCTCTTCTCTGTCCTCTGTTGTTTACATGTTGGTCATTTAGCAGACACTCTTATCCAGAGTGACTTGCATAATAAATACGAATAACACATTTATAACAAAATAATACAATTTATTCAGAAATGTATTCATTCTACTACAAACTAGGCTCAATATTTAGTCACAGGCTACATATCATATGGACATTCCTATACAATAAGAATGTTCACGTTGACATTTTAGTCTTGTGCAATTTAAAGTTAATGATGTCGCTGTCATTTATATAAACAGGTAACTTTAAAAGTCTTTTCAAGGAAAACTTCGGCATTTTGGCAATGATAGCAGATACCCCTAGACTTCGTCATTGCGCTAACGCTAGTTAGCATAGGCTCACGAAACTACCTCTAACTTCCTTCATACTAAACACAGAGACATAAAAATGGTATCCACGATTTCATCTGACTCTGGGGAAGTAGACAAAGGACATCATTGCCAAAATCCCGAAGTATCCCTTTAAATAAACAAGTCATTTAACGAGTCATTTAACGAGTCATTTAACCAGTCATTTAACCAGTCATTAAACAAGTCATTAAACAAGTCATTAAACAAGTCATTTAACAAGTAATTTAACAAGTCATTAAACAAGTCATTTAACCAGTCATTTAACCAGTCATTTAACCAGTCATTTAACCAGTCATTAAACACGAAATTTAACGAGTCATTTAACAAGTCATTAAACAAGTCATTAAACAAGTCATTACACAAGTCATTACACAAGTCATTACACAAGTCATTACACAAGTCATTTAACAAGTCATTTAACAAGTCATTTAACAAGTCATGAAACAAGTCATTTAAATGAAATAAAACATAGTAGAAACAGAGAATGTGAACCGTTGACCTCAGATGTTTCCAGGTCGACTCTATGTCAAGAGGTCAGTGATACAATCACTTGGTCCATTTCCACGGGTCAACATCAAAGCCAAAGACAAAAACACATCAACGTCCATTATTCACTTCGAAGACGTCTACGTTACAGCCAAGCTACACTCCACAGATGGAAGCCTTCACTAAAGTTAAGGTCCATTTCAATCAATTCAGGAAATATACAAAATAATCAGAAATCCATTTTCCATGGAAACCTTTTTTATATTTAAAGAATTTTGAATTTATTTCCTGAATTAGGCGTTCTCTTATCATCACTGCTTCTGAGGGAAAATGCTGGGTCTCACACAGGTACAGCCCACATTTACAATCTCACTGTCCAGTTTGTAGAAATATCCCTTCTTCTTCCCCTTCTTCTTCCTCCCTCCACTGCTGCCTTTCTCTCCCTGAACCCTGCAGAAAAGTCCCAAAGGTCAGACAACTGTTTCAGATACATTAATTATAACATTAAAAACAAAAAAAATTAAATGTACATTTATCACCCTTTATTTCTCAAGCAAAAGTGAATGTTAACTTAATTCAATTCAAGACATGAATTTATCCTCTGAGGAGCAATTTAAGAAAAGGTAAGTCAGTTATAAGCATCTTAATCATAATAATATCATAATTTGTCCATAGATTACCTGCGGAGCACCAAGGTCTGATGGATTATGGGTTTGGACTCCAACCCCATGTCCTCTTCTCCGTCTGGGGTTAGACAGCCAGACCTCTGGCACTGAGCCTGGGAGAGATGTTGAGGGACCCGGGTCTCATCGTACGTTTCGCTGGTTAGGGATAGCGGGAGGAATAGGGGGGGGGGGGGGGGGGTGGAGAGAGACCTGTTATTCATCGCCTAAAGAATGAACTCGTAAAGTGTATATAATTGAGACACAAAATGCCATAAAACACATTTAATAATATATATGGAAAACCATTCTATTTCCGTTAAACATGTCATTTATGTACTGTACATTTTTTAGTTATGAACACATCATGTTATGAACACATCACACCACATCCATGTCCAAAAGTGGCTGTACTATAACAAAGTCACCTGTATGTCCATGGAGAGAGAGACCTGGAGGCTATATGAAGGACAGGGACAGCGGTCTTCAGGTTAGGATCCAGAAACAACCCTACAGTCATTCCTCTCTGTCCAAAGACCTTGACTGGTCCGGAGCCTTTGGCGGCCTTCGGTTTGGTCTTCTGGCCTTTCTTACGTCCGTCCAGTGACATGATTAAACCCATCACCAGTAAACCTCTGAAGACCTGACCAACACGACAGAGCTTCAATATCCGATACCCTATATCTATAATAACACTTATAAAATGGTGGTCATTTAGTGATGTACAGCACATAAAGTTATCATGATACAAAGGCTGGTTTACACAGACAACTCTGATCTTTTGCCTAATTATTGGAAAGACCAATTAGAGGAAAAATATCAAAATCAAAAATGAATGGTAGAAAAATGGCACCTATCCACCCCTACCTGATATCCCAACAGGCAAAACTTAAGAGTTAAAGAGTTAACAGCTGAGACTCACCATGACCAGAAGCATATCTGTCTCTCTCTCTCTCGCTCTGTCTCTGTCTGTCTCTCTCTCGCTCTCTCTGCTGTCTGTCTGTCTCTTCAGAGTGAAACGTTGCTGTGACAGAATGTTTCAAGTTGCCTTTGTTCTAGAAGCAGTGTTCCAATGCTGTACGTATTTCCGGTGACTGTCATCGATCAACAGATAACACACTTAGAGCAAAAAATATTGATGATGTAGTTAGATGTTTTATCTCAGAGATAGTATCAAGATGTTTCAGAGCATATGTAATGAAAATGCAAAACCATAGAATATCTATTAAGTAATAACAACCAAGGTTTGGGTCAATTCCATTTTAATTCCAGTCAAATCAGGAGGTACACTGAAATTCCAAATTCAATTATCTTCAATGCTTTTTCAATGAGCAAAAAAATGTTCACTGGAATTTGGTGAACTTTCTGAATAGACTGGAATTGAAATGGAATTGACCTTTAACCCTGTCAGGTACATACAGTTGGTTTGAGAGAACCATGTCAGCAGGAACACATATCAAAATAAACCTCAGGTTGTGACCTTTAACTCAGGAAGCCAACATATAACTCTGTTTAAATGGTAGTGTTCTACAGAATCCCATCCTTTTTACCATTTATCACCAGAACGATCTGACTACTACGACTTCTTCTCTACATCCTCTTGTTGGCCTTACTTCTTTTTTTTTCTTCTTCTTCTTTCCATTTCCTTAAGCTGTTCCATTTTACTTGACCTTGTTTTGACTTACTGTAATCTCAACGTTAGAAAACACCCGGTTAGAGTCTTTCTCCTGCTGTTAAAACTCTAACCCTTGTTAGCTAACAAGAACACACATATATCAAAGCTGTGAAACTGACGACCTAGGTGACAGACATACTGAACAGACAAATGCCTACGTCTGGGGTTAGAAAGGTGTGAACAGGGAGTTTTCAAGGAGTGTTGTGGTGATAATACAGTAAGTCTGTAGTAGGCAATGCATGTCAGTCTTTCCTGGTTTGACGGGTTGATGAGAGACGAACTGCTTCTCTCAAGAGTTTTTATGAGAAATATTACTGATGCCGAAAATTCCAGATTTTCCGCATAATCAAATAACATTCAGCCCAGACACCAATACCTCACAAGACATGCTACCAGGGGTCTCTTCACAGTCCCCAAGTCTAAAACGAACTCACAGCAACGCACAGTTCTATACAGAACCATGATCGCATGGAACTCCCATCTCCAAATACTCAAGCAAATAGTAAAATTAACTTTTAAAAAACGGATTTAAAAAAATTACTCATATGAGAGGACACACACACAGACACACTAACAAACATTATTTCATTAGTTGTATTGTTTTGTATTCGTTTTTTAGTTGTATTGTTTTGTATTCGTTTTTTAGTTGAATTGTTTTGTATTCGTTTTTTAGTTGTATTGTTTTGTATTCGTTTTTTAGTTGAATTGTTTTGTATTCGTTTTTTAGTTGAATTGTTTTGTATTCGTTTTTTAGTTGTGTAACGCTCTGGGTGTCGGGGGGTGTGAAGTCAAGCGCAGGAACAACAGACAGTTCAATTATGGTGCTTTTAATGCACAACTGGCAAACAACGTCCACACGAATAAACACTGGGTGCAACAAACAAATGTCCCCTACACGGAGGACAAAAAACCCAGTCCAAAATACAATTGATGAACGAAACCAACAAACGTTCATCTACTCCCGAATCCGACATACAGCTGAACAATCCCGCACAAAGAACCGTACGGGCTGGCTGACTAATAAAGCCCCACTAATTATAAATCACCTCAACACAGGTGTACCAAATAAACAC
Source organism: Salvelinus namaycush (assembly GCF_016432855.1). Lineage (NCBI taxonomy): Eukaryota > Metazoa > Chordata > Actinopteri > Salmoniformes > Salmonidae > Salvelinus > Salvelinus namaycush. The sequence continues at coordinate 411,248 of NW_024061120.1, read as the reverse complement.
ATAAGGAGGGGGAGGAAAAAGAGTCAGTGGCAGCTAGTAGGCCGGTGACGACGACCGCCGAGCCCCGCCCGAACGGGAAGGGGAGTCACCCTCGGTCGGAGTTGTGACAGTACCCCCCCTCTGACGCGCGGCTCCCGCAGCGCGCCGACACCGGCCTCGAGGTCGACCCGGAGGGCGAGGCGCAGGGCGATCCGGATGGAGGCGATGGAAATCCCTCAACATTGACGGATCCAAAATATCCCCCACCGGTACCCAGCACCTCTCCTCCGGACCGTACCCCTCCCAGTCCACGAGGTACTGCAGGCACCTCACCCGGCGTCTCGAGTCCAGAATGGCCCGTATCGTATACGCCGGGGACCCCTCGATGTCCAGAGGGGGAGGAGGGACCTCCGGCACCTCACCGTCCTGCAGGGGACCAGCTACCACCGGCCTGAGGAGAGACACATGAAACGAGGGGTTAATACGATAATAGGAAGGGAGTTGTAATCGATAACACACCTCGTTTATTCTCCTCAGGACTTTGAAGGGCCCTACACACTGCGGACCCAGCTTCCAGCAGGGCAAGCGGAAGGGCAGGTTTCGGGTCGAGAGCCAGACCCTGTCCCCCGGTACAAACACGGGGGCCTCACTGCGGTGGCGGTCAGCGCTCCTCTTCTGCCTTCTAGAACACTCCTCTGACCACCCCTGGAGAACCCCCTGTCTCCACGAAATACTGGGATTGTGCCGGGCCAGCCAGGGAATTCCCAGCACCACTGGAAACGCAGGCGAATCAATAATATAGAGACTGATCCATTCCCTATGATTCCCCTGCGTCACCATGTCCAGTGGAACTGTGGCCTCCCTGACCACCCCTGACCCTAATGGCCGGCTATCTAGGGAGTGCACGGGAAAGGGAGAATCTATCGGCACAAGCGGAATGCCCAACTTACGGGCGAGTCCGCGATCCATAAAGTTCCCAGCTGCACCTGAATCGACTAGCGCCCTATGCTGGGAAGAGGGAAAAAATTTAAGGAAAAAAATCAAGACAAACATGTGACCAACAGGGGGTTCTGGGTGAATCTGGTGCTGACTCACCTGGGGTGATCGAGAAGTGTTCCGCCTGCCATCTCGACTCCCAGACGGGACCCCCCAGCACCGATCGGCCGTGTGTCCTCTCCGACCACAGCTGTTGCAGGGGGGGCCTCCTCCTCCGATACCCCTAGGCGCGGTCCCTCCCAACTCCATCGGGATGGGAGCCGGGGTGCTGGGTGGTGGAACGCACAGGACCCTCTCCGAACGCCCGCGGGTAGCCAGCAGATTGTCCAGTCGGATGGACATGTCAATTAGCTCATCAAGGGAAAGAGCGGTGTCCCGACACGCTAGCTCCCTGCGGACGTCCTCCCGGAGACTACACCGATAGTGGTCAATAAGGGCCCTGTCGTTCCACCCTGATCCCGCGGCCAAGGTCCGGAACTCCAGCGCGTAATCCTGTGCGCTCCTCTTCTCCTGCCTGAGATGGAATAGTCTTTCACCTGCCGCTCGGCCCTCTGGGGGGTGGTCAAACACGGCACGAAAACGGCGGGTAAACTCTGGGTAGTGCTCCTTCGCTGAGTCTGGGCCATTCCAGACTGCGTTTGCCTACTCCAGAGAACGACCCGTTAGGCAGGAGACGAGGACACTCACCCTCTCCGCTCCCGAGGGAGTGGGGCTAACGGTGGCCAGGTATAGTTCCAGTTGGAGTAAGAACCCCTGACACCCCGCCGCCGCTCCATCATAATCCCTCGGGAGCGTAAGACGGAGCGTGCTGGAGCCGGGGGATGGAGAGTCCTGAGGAGGGGAAACCGAAGGTGGAGAGAGGAACCCACTCCTCTCCCATCGGTCCATTCTCTCCACCATTTGGTCCATGGCTGATCCGATCCGATGGAGGACGGTGGTATGGTGGAGAACCCGTTCCTCCATCGAGGGGAGAGGGTTGGCTGCTGCTCCTGCTGACTCCATTTCTGAGGTGCGGGATTCTGTAACGCTCTGGGTGTCGGGGGGTGTGAAGTCAAGCGCAGGAACAACAGACAGTTCAATTATGGTGCTTTTAATGCACAACTGGCAAACAACGTCCACACGAATAAACACTGGGTGCAACAAACAAATGTCCCCTACACGGAGGACAAAAAACCCAGTCCAAAATACAATTGATGAACGAAACCAACAAACGTTCATCTACTCCCGAATCCGACATACAGCTGAACAATCCCGCACAAAGAACCGTACGGGCTGGCTGACTAATAAAGCCCCACTAATTATAAATCACCTCAACACAGGTGTACCAAATAAACACATAAGGAGGGGGAGGAAAAAGAGTCAGTGGCAGCTAGTAGGCCGGTGACGACGACCGCCGAGCCCCACCCGAACGGGAAGGGGAGTCACCCTCGGTCGGAGTCGTGACAAGTTGTATTGTTTTGTATTCGTTTTTTAGTTGAATTGTTTTGTATTCGTTTTTTAGTTGAATTGTTTTGTATTCGTTTTTTAGTTGAATTGTTTTGTATTCGTTTTTTAGTTGTATTGTTTTGTATTCGTTTTTTAGTTGAATTGTTTTGTATTCGTTTTTTAGTTGTATTGTTTGAGGAGAAACATCTCTCTCACCCTGAATCTGTTCCTGCACTTTCGGGAAGTGTTCACAGTCTCCTTGAAGATCTTCCTTGAACACTTCCAGTTTCCTCTGGAAGGAGAGGACAGATGTCATCAAATTACACACTGAGTTGTTCTTACCCTGTAGTTTCACGTCGAGCTCATTAAGGTGTGATGTCGAAACCAGAAAAACAACAATATCCATATCCAATATCCAGTGAATGCGAGAGGACTCCGGTGGACCGATCATACTGGGCTTTGAGATAGTTTATTTTGCGTGTCCTCACCTCAGACTGCTGTGGATATGTTTGTGTCCTCACCTCAGACTGATGTGGATATGTTTGTGTCCTCACCTCAGACTGATGTGGATATGTTTGTGTCCTCACCTCAGACTGTGGATATGTTTGTGTCCTCACCTCAGACTGATGTGGATATGTTTGTGTCCTCACCTCAGACTGATGTGGATATGTTTGTGTCCTCACCTCAGACTGTGGATATGTTTGTGTCCTCACCTCAGACTGATGTGGATATGTTTGTGTCCTCACCTCAGACTGTGGATATGTTTGTGTCCTCACCTCAGACTGCTGTGGATATGTTTGTGTCCTCACCTCAGACTGCTGTGGATATGTTTGTGTCCTCACCTCAGACTGCTGTGGATATGTTTGTGTCCTCACCTCAGACTACTGTGGATATGTTTGTGCCCTCACCTCAGACTGATGTGGATATGTTTGCTCAAAAGATCTGTGCTTTGTCTCGTAGTGGCGCTTCACGTTGGCACTTTTTATGAGAGCCACGGTCTCTGAACATATCATGCAGAGTGGTTTGACACTCTCTGCGGGAAGGATAAAGGTATATTTGTCTGTCCACTCCTCTTGGAAAGCTCGATTTTCTGTATCGACTTTCCTGACTTTTGCGCACGCCATTCTATAATTTCTCCTCTCGCTTACGTTTTTGTTTCTCCCGCTGTCTCTCTCTCTCTGACAACATCAGTCTTCTAACATGCCAGCTGTGGTGACAGCAGACTGGGATAGGGATTGATTGAATACGCCCATAAACACACCAGACAGCTGGTCTGCGCATGGTCTGAGGACACGGCTAGAGATGCCGTCTGGGCCGGCAGCCTTGCGAGGGTTAGCACGTTTAAATGTTTTACTCACTTCAGCCACAGAGAAGGAGAGCCCACAGTCTTTGGTATCGGGCTGTGTCGGTGGCACTGTATTGTCCTCAAAGAGCGTAAAGAAGTTGGTTAATTTGTCTGGGAGCAACATGTTGATGTCCACGACGTGGCTGGTTTTCTTGTTGTAATCCTGGATTGTCTGTAGACCCTGCCACATACGTCTCGTGTTTGAGCCGTTGAATTGCGACTCTACTTTGTCTATATACTGACGCTTTGCTTGTTTGATTGCGGAGGGAATAACTACACTGTTTGTATTCGGTCGTGTTTCTAGTCGCCTTGCCATGATTAAATGTGGTGGTTCGCGCTTTCAGTTTTGCGAGAATGCTGCCATCAATCTACGGTTTCTGGTTAGGGAAGGTTTTAATAGTCACAGTGGGTACAACATCTCCGATGCACTTCCTAATAAACTCGCTCACCGAGTCAGTGTATACATCAATGTTATTGTCTGAGGCTACCTGGAACATATCCCAGTCTACGTGATCAAAGCAATCTTGAAGCGTGGAATCCGATTGGTCAGACCATCATTGTGTCTGTGCCTATGTTTGTGTTGCTTCACAGTCTCCGCTGTTCCATAAGCTGTATTTTTATCTGTTTTTAAGTAAAATTGTACTGCTTGCATAAGTTACTTCATGTCACGCTCTGACCGTAGAGATCATTTTTATGTCTCTATTTTGGTTGGTCAGGGCGTGAGTTTGGGTGGGCATTCTATGTCTGGTGTTCTATGTTGTCCTTGTTTTGTATTTCTATGTGTTTGGCCTGGTATGGTTCTCAATCAGAGGCAGCTGTCTATCGTTGTCTCTGATTGAGAATCGTACTTAGGTAGCCTGTTCCCACCTGTGTTTGTGGGTGGTTGTTTCCTGTTTAGTGTTTGTTTCACCTTTCAGGACTGTTCGTTTGTCGTGTTTTGTTGTTTTGTCTAGTGTTTCATATTTTAATTAAATAGTATGAACACTTACCACGCTGCACCTTGGTCCTCTTCTCCTTCTCCCGACGACGTGCGTTACACTTCATGTGGAATAGAGTTCCATGTAGTCATGGCTTCATGTAGTACTGTGCGCCTCCCATAGTCTGTTCTGGACTTGGGGACTGTGAAGAGACCTCTGGTGGCATGTCTTGTGGGTTATGCATGGGTGCATTCAACATGTCAATACCTCTCATAAATAAAAGTAGGGATGAAGTCAATCTCTCTTCCACTTTGAGCCAGGAGACATTGACATGCGTTATATTAATATTAGCTCTCTGTGTACATCCAAGGGCCAGCCGTGCTGCCCTGTTCTGAGCCAATTGCAATTTTCCTAAGTCCCTTTTTGTGGCACCTGACAACACGACTGAACAGTAGTCCAGGTGCGACAAAACTAGGGCCTGTAGGACCTGCCTTGTTGATAGTGCTGTTAAGGTAGAGCAGCGCTTTATTATGGACAGACTTCTCCCCATCTTAGCTACTGTTGTATCGATATGTTCTGACCATGACAGTTTACAATCCAATGTATTACATTGTCACCCACTCTGAAACTAACTGCAGTTCTTTGTTAAGAATTGCAGTCATTTCAGTCGCTATAGTAGCTGACGTGTATAGTGTTGTGTCATCCACATATACAGACACACTGGCTTTACTCAAAGCCAGTGGAATGTCGTTAGTAAAGATTGAAAAAAGTAAGGGGCCTAGACAGCTGCCCTGGGGAATTCCTGATTCTAACTGGATTATGTTGGAGAGGCTTCCATTAAAGAACACCCTCTGTGTTCTGTTAGACAGGTAACTCTTTATCCACATTATAGCAGGGGGTGTAAAGCCATAACACATTCGTTTTTCCAGCAGCAGACTATGATCGATAATGTCAAAAGCTGCACTGAAAGTCTAACAAAACAGCTCCCACAATCTTTTTATCATCAATTTCTCTCAGCCAGTCATCAGTCAATTGTGTAAGTGCTGTGCTTGTTTAATATCCTTCCTTATAAGTCCTCCCCTGACTTGCCTAGTTAAATAAAGGTTAAATAAAATAAATAAAAATAAGCGTGCTGAAAGTCTGTTGTCAATTTGTTTACTGTAAAATAGCATTGTATCTGGTCAAACACCATTTTTTCCAGAAGTTTACTAAGGGTTGGTAACAGGCTGATTGGTCAGCTATTTGAGCCAGTAAAGGGGGCTTTACTATTCTTAGGTAGCGGAATGACTTTAGCTTCCCTCCAGGCCTGAGGGCACACACTTTCTAGTACGCTTAAATTGAAGTGGCAAATAGGAGTGGTAATATCGGCTGCTATTATCCTCAGTAATTTCCATCCAAATTGTCAGACTACGGGGGCTTGTCATTGTTGCTAGACAACAATACTTTTTCACTTCTTCCACACTCACTTCACGGAATTCAAAATTACAATGCTTGTCTTTCATAATTTGGTCAGATATAATTGGATATAATTGGTGTTGATTTTTAATTCAGTTTAGTCACATGACTTCTCAATTTGAAATACGTTTTCCAATTGGTTGTGCAGCCAGACCTATTTGCCATCCCTTTTGTCTCATCCCTCTCAACCATTTTTCAATTCCTCATCCATCCACGGGGATTTAACAGTTTTTACAATCATTTTCCTAAAGGGTGCATGCTTATTAGTAACTGGAAAAATCTATTTAATTAATGGGTAAAGTGCAGCATCTGGTTGCTCCTCATTTACATACCACGGACCAACAAATATTCTTTACATCAAAAACATAAGAATCACTACAAAACTTACTGTATGACCTCTTATATGCTATATTAAGCCCAGCCTTTGGAACTTTGGTTTTCCTAGAAATGGCTACTGTATTGTGATCACTACATCCTATGGATCTGGATACTGCTTTAATGCACATTTCTGCAGCATTAATAAAGATGTGATCAATACATGTTGATGATTTCATTCCTGTGCTGTTTGTAACTACCCTGGTAGGTTGACTGATAACATGAACCAGGTTGCAGGCACTGGTTACAGTTTGAAGCTTTTTCTTAAGTGGGCACCTTGATGAAAGCCAGTCAATATTTAAATATCTGGGGATCCAACTAAACACACACAACAGAATACTGTCTCTATGACTGAGGAAGCAGACAACAGAACTGTCTCTATGACTGAGAGGAAGCAGACAACAGAATACTGTCTCTATGACTGAGGAAGCAGACACAACAGAATACTGTCTGTGAGGAAGCAGACAACAGAATACTGTCTCTATGACTGAGAGGAAGCAGACAACAGAATACTGTCTCTATGACTGAGAGGAAGCAGACACAACAGAATACTGTCTCTATGACTGAGAGGAAGCAGACAACAGAATACTGTCTCTATGACTGAGGAAGCAGACAACAGAATACTGTCTCTATGACTGAGGAAGCAGACAACAGAATACTGTCTCTATGACTGAGAGGAAGCAGACAACAGAATACTGTCTCTATGACTGAGAGGAAGCAGACAACAGAATACTGTCTCTATGACTGAGAGGAAGCAGACACAACAGAATACTGTCTCTATGACTGAGAGGAAGCAGACAACAGAATACTGTCTCTATGACTGAGAGGAAGCAAACAACAGAATACTGTCTCTATGACTGAGAGGAAGCAGACAACAGAATACTGTCTCTATGACTGAGAGGAAGCAGACAACAGAACTGTCTGTATGACTGAGAGGAAGCAAACAACAGAATACTGTCTCTATGACTGAGAGGAAGCAAACAACAGAATACTGTCTCTATGACTGAGAGGAAGCAGACAACAGAATACTGTCTCTATGACTGAGGAAGCAGACAACAGAATACTGTCTCTATGACTGAGAGGAAGCAGACACAACAGAATACTGTCTCTATGACTGAGAGGAAGCAAACAACAGAATACTGTCTCTATGACTGTGAGGAAGCAAACAACAGAATACTGTCTCTATGACTGAGGAAGCAGACAACAGAATACTGTCTCTATGACTGAGAGGAAGCAGACACAACAGAATACTGTCTCTATGACTGAGGAAGCAGACAACAGAATACTGTCTCTATGACTGAGGAAGCAGACAACAGAATACTGTCTCTATGACTGAGGAAGCAGACACAACATAATACTGTCCCTATGACTGTGAGGAAGCAGACAACAGAATACTGTCTCTATGACTGAGAGGAAGCAGACAACAGAATACTGTCTCTATGACTGAGAGGAAGCAGACAGAGGTGGATCATGTAAAGATGCACCATCTTCAGACACACTGGCAGTGTCTCAAATGGAACCCTGGGAAGAAGACACTGTCCACCCACTCCTCTCTATCCAGGTCACAGAAACGCTGATCGCTTTCTCAGAACAACTCAGCATCACTCAGTCAAGAGACTGAAAACGGAACCGAAACTATGGAGACACCATCGGAGCCAAATCAAATGTTATTGGTCACATACACATATTAATCAGATGTTATTGTGGGTGTAGTGAAATGTTTGTGTTCCCGGCTCCAACAGTGCAGTAGTATCTAACAATTCACAAGAATACACACACAGCTAAAAGTTAAAGAATGGAATTAAGAAATATATAAATATTAATTGAGCATAGTGGCATTGACTCTAATATAGTAGAATAGAATACAAATATATACAGTACCAGTGAAAAGTTTGGACACCTACTCATTCAAGGGTTTTACTTTATTTGTACTATTTTCTACATTGTAGAATAGTGAAGACATCAAAACGATGAAATAACACATATGGAATCATGTAACCAAAAAAGTGTTCAACAAATCAAAATGTATTTTATATTTGAGATTCTTCAAAATAGCCACACTTTGCCTTGATGACAGCTTTGCACACTCCTGGCATTCTCTCAACCAGCTTCATGAGGAATGCTTTTTCAGCAGTCTTGAAGGAGTTACCACATATGTTGAGCACTTGTTGGCTACTTTTCCTTCACTCTGCGGTCCAACTCATCCCAAACCATCTCAATTGGGTTGAGGTCGGGTGATTGTGGAGGCCAGGTCATCTGATGCAGCACTCCATCACTCTCCTTGGTCAAATAGCCCTTACACAGCCTGCAGGTGTGTTGGGTCATTGTCCTGTTGAAAAACAAATTATATTCCCACTATGCGCAAACCAGATGGGATGGCGTATCGCTGCAGAATGCTGTGGTAGCCATGCTGGTTAAGTGTGCCTTGAATTCTAAATAAATCACCAACATTGTCATCAGCAAAGCACCCCCACACCATCACACCTCCTCCTCCATGCTTCACAGTGGGAATCACACATGCAGAGATCATCCGTTCACCTACTCTACGTCTCACAAAGACACGGTGGTTTGAACCAAAAATCGCAAATTTGTACCCATCAGACCAAACGACAGATTTACACCGGTCTAATGTCCATTGCTCGTGTTTCTTGATCCATACAAGTCTCTTCTTATTATTGGTGTCCTTTCGTAGTGGTTTCTTTGCAGCAATTGGACCAAGGAAGGCCTGATTCACGCAGTCTCCTTTGAACAGCTGATGCTGAGATGTGTCTGTTACTTGAACTCTGAAGCATTTATTTGGTCTGCAATTTCTGAGGCTGGTAAATCTAATGAACTTATCCTCTGCAGCAGAGGTAACTCTGGGTCTTCCTTTCCTGTGGCGTCCTCATGAGAACCAGTTTCATCATAGCGCTTGATGGTTTTTGCGATTGCACTTTCAAAGTTCTTGAAATTTTCCAGATTGACTGACCTTCATGTCTTAAAGTAATGATGGACTGTCATTTCTCTTTGCTTATTTGAGCTGTTCTTGCCATAATATGGACTTGGTCTTTCATCAAATAGGGCTATCTTCTGTATAACAACCCTACCTTCTCACAATACAACTGATTGAAATTCCACAAATTCACTTTTAACAAGGAACACCTGTTAATTGAAATGCATTCTAGGTGACTACCTCATGAAGCTGGTTGAGAGAATGCCAAGAGTGTGCAAAGCTGTCATCAATGCAAAGGCTGGCTACTTTGAAGAATCTCAAATATAACATATTTTGATTTGTTTACTTTTTTGGTTACTACATGATTCCATATGTGTTATTTCATAGTTTTGATGTCTTCCTATTATTCTACAATGTAGAAATTAATACAAATAAAAACACTGAGTAGGTGTCCAAACTTTTGACTGGTATTGTATATATGAGATGATTAAAGCAGTATGTAAACATTATTTAAACATTATTAAAGTGACTATTGTTCATTATTAAAGTGGCCAGTGATTCCAAGTCTATGTATATAGGGGCAGCAGCTTCTAAGGAGCAGGGTTGCACAATCGGGGGGACGCCGGCTAGTGATGGTTTCCACCAGGTATATTTAGAGTTAGGCCCACTTTTAGAATTTTGAAAATTGTTCTAATTCCAGACAATCAGTTTCATAGCTAATGTTTATATTCCCCATTCAGTGTGAATGGGGTTCTAACATGGCTGCTATAGAATGTTGTAGTGTCATGTTAATGGGGTTCTAACATGGCTGCAAAAGAATGTTGTAACGTCATGGTAATGGGGTTCTAACATGGCTGTTATAGAATGTTGTACTGTCATGTTAATGAGGTTCTAACATGGCTCATATAGAATGTTGTAGTGTCATGTTAATGGGGTTCTAACATGGCTGCTATAGAATGTTGTAGTGTCATGTTAATGGGGTTCTAACATGGCTGTTATAGAATGTTGTAGTGTCATGTTAATGGGGTTCTAACATGGCTGGTATAGAATGTTGTAGTGTCATGTTAATGGGGTTCTAACATGGCTGCTATAGAATGTTGTAGTGTCATGTTAATGGGGTTCTAACATGGCTGCTATAGAATGTTGTAGTGTCATGTTAATGGGGTTCTAACATGGCTGCTATAGAATGTTGTAGTGTCATGTTAATGGGGTTCTAACATGGCTGCTATAGAATGTTGTAGTGTCATGTTAATGGGGTTCTAACATGGCTGCTATAGAATGTTGTAGTGTCATGTTAATGGGGTTCTAACATGGATGTTATAGAATGTTGTAGTGTCATGTTAATGGGGTTCTAACATGGCTGTTATAGAATGTTGTAGTGTCATGTTAATGGGGTTCTAACATGGCTGCTATAGAATGTTGTAGTGTCATGTTAATGGGGTTCTAACATGGCTGTTATAGAATGTTGTAGTGTCATGTTAATGGGGTTCTAACATGGCTGCTATAGAATGTTGTAGTGTCATGTTAATGGGGTTCTAACATGGCTGTTATAGAATGTTGTAGTGTCATGTTAATGGGGTTCTAACATGGCTGTTATAGAATGTTGTAGTGTCATGTTAATGGGGTTCTAACATGGCTGTTATAGAATGTTGTAGTGTCATGTTAATGGGGTTCTAACATGGCTGTTATAGAATGTTGTAGTGTCATGTTAATGGGGTTCTAACATGGCTGTTATAGAATGTTGTAGTGTCATGTTAATGGGGTTCTAACATGGCTGCTATAGAATGTTGTAGGGTCATGTTAATGGGGTTCTAACATGGCTGCTATAGAATGTTGTAGTGTCATGTTAATGGGGTTCTAACATGGCTGCTATAGAATGTTGTAGTGTCATGTTAATGGGGTTCTAACATGGCTGTTATAGAATGTTGTAGTGTCATGTTAATGGGGTTCTAACATGGCTGCTATAGAATGTTGTAGTGTCATGTTAATGGGGTTCTAACATGGCTGCTATAGAATGTTGTAGTGTCATGTTAATGGGGTTCTAACATGGCTGTTATAGAATGTTGTAGTGTCATGTTAATGGGGTTCTAACATGGCTGTTATAGAATGTTGTAGTGGCATGTTAATGGGGTTCTAACATGGCTGTTATAGAATGTTGTAGTGTCATGTTAATGGGGTTCTAACATGGCTGTTATAGAATGTTGTAGTGTCATGTTAATGGGGTTCTAACATGGCTGTTATAGAATGTTGTAGTGGCATGTTAATGGGGTTCTAACATGGCTGTTATAGAATGTTGTAGTGTCATGTTAATGGGGTTCTAACATGGCTGTTATAGAATGTTGTAGTGTCATGTTAATGGGGTTCTAACATGGCTGTTATAGAATGTTGTAGTGTCATGTTAATGGGGTTCTAACATGGCTGTTATAGAATGTTGTAGTGTCATGTTAATGGGGTTCTAACATGGCTGTTATAGAATGTTGTAGTGTCATGTTAATGGGGTTCTAACATGGCTGTTATAGAATGTTGTAGTGGCATGTTAATGGGGTTCTAACATGGCTGTTATAGAATGTTGTAGTGTCATGTTAATGGGGTTCTAACATGGCTGTTATAGAATGTTGTAGTGTCATGTTAATGGGGTTATAACATGGCTGATATAGAATGTTGTAGTGTCATGTTAATGGGGTTCTAACATGGCTGTTATAGAATGTTGTAGTGTCATGTTAATGAGGCTCTAACATGGCTGTTATAGAATGTTGTAGTGTCATGTTAATGGGGTTCTAACATGGCTGTTATAGAATGTTGTAGTGTCATGTTAATGGGGTTCTAACATGGCTGTTATAGAATGTTGTAGTGTCATGTTAATGGGGTTCTAACATGGCTGTTATAGAATGTTGTCGTGTCATGTTGATGGGGTTCTAACATGGCTGTTATAGAATGTTGTAGTGTCATGTTAATGGGGTTCTAACATGGCTGTTATAGAATGTTGTAGTGTCATGTTAATGGTGTTATAACATGGCTGCTATAGAATGTTGTAGTGTCATGTTAATGGGGTTCTAACATGACTGTTATAGAATGTTGTAGTGTCATGTTAATGGGGTTCTAACATGGCTGTTATAGAATGTTGTAGTGTCATGTTAATGGGGTTCTAACATGGCTGTTATAGAATGTTGTAGTGTCATGTTAATGGGGTTCTAACATGGCTGCTATAGAATGTTGTAGTGTCATGTTAATGGGGTTCTAACATGGCTGTTATAGAATGTTGTAGTGTCATGTTAATGGGGTTCTAACATGGCTGTTATAGAATGTTGTAGTGTCATGTTAATGGGGTTCTAACATGGCTGCTATAGAATGTTGTAGTGTCATGTTAATGGGGTTCTAATATGGCTGTTATAGAATGTTGTAGTGTCATGTTAATGGGGTTCTAACATGGCTGCTATAGAATGTTGTAGTGTCATGTTAATGGGGTTCTAATATGGCTGTTATAGAATGTTGTAGTGTCATGTTAATGGGGTTCTAACATGGCTGCTATAGAATGTTGTAGTGTCATGTTAATGGGGTTCTAACATGACTGTTATAGAATGTTGTAGTGTCATGTTAATGGTGTTATAACATGGATGCTATAGAATGTTGTAGTGTCATGTTAATGGGGTTCTAACATGGATGTTATAGAATGTTGTAGTGTCATGTTAATGGGGTTCTAACATGGCTGTTATAGAATGTTGTAGTGTCATGTTAATGGGGTTCTAACATGGCTGCTATAGAATGTTGTAGTGTCATGTTAATGGGGTTCTAACATGGCTGTTATAGAATGTTGTAGTGTCATGTTAATGGGGTTCTAACATGGCTGCTATAGAATGTTGTAGTGTCATGTTAATGGGGTTCTAACATGGCTGTTATAGAATGTTGTAGTGTCATGTTAATGGGGTTCTAACATGGCTGGTATAGAATGTTGTAGTGTCATGTTAATGGGGTTCTAACATGGCTGTTATAGAATGTTGTAGTGTCATGTTAATGGGGTTCTAACATGGCTGCTATAGAATGTTGTAGTGTCATGTTAATGGGGTTCTAACATGGCTGTTATAGAATGTTGTCGTGTCATGTTAATGGGGTTCTAACATGGCTGCTATAGAATGTTGTAGTGTCATGTTAATGGGGTTCTAACATGGCTGTTATAGAATGTTGTAGTGTCATGTTAATGCATCACAATGTAGAACCCTCAATGTCCCAACTCTCTGAATATATGGCTCTGGGTCTAACTAACAACGGCCCCTAGTCATTGGAAAGAATGACTGCAAGGCTTGGCTGTTGTTTATGGCTCGAGATGAGTATTGTGTTTGATATAAACTGCTGAAATGATACTGAAAACTAACAACAGAGGAAACTAAATACTTTTAAATAACATAGCCACATACAGAAGTATTTTAAATAACATAGCTACATACAGAAGTATTTTAAATAGCATAGCTACATACAGAAGGGTTATAAATAACATAGCTACATACAGAAGGGTTATAAATAACATAGCTACATACAGAAGGGTTATAAATAACATAGCTACATACAGAAGGGTTATAAATAACATAGCTACATACAGAAGGGTTATAAATAACATAGCTACATACAGAAGGGTTATAAATAACATAGCTACATACAGAAGGGTTATAAATAACATAGCTACACACAGAAGTCATTGCATTATTTTTACTGTTCAACACCACCATGACCCAAGCTAAGACAAAATAACTTGTCGATATATAGGGCAACACTTTACATCGAAGTGGACATTTGACACTAGCCTGAAATCCAGACCTGTTTTTTGCTCATTCCACTCCACAAAAGGTTAGCACAAACAGACTGGCACCCAGGGTAACTTCACAGACTAATGTGAAATATGTATTCTCAGGGGTACTCAAAGATGTGAGAGAAGAGAGGCAGGGTGTGGAACCTGTAGATGGTAGATAGAGAGGCAGGATGTGGAACCTGTAGATGGTAGGTAGAGGAGAGGCAGGGTGTGGAACCTGTAGATGGTAGAGGTCGAGGAGAGGCCAGGTGTGGAACCTGTAGATGGTAGAGGTTGAGGAGAGGCCAGGTGTGGAACCTGTAGATGGTAGATAGAGGAGAGGCAGGGTGTGGAACCTGTAGATGGTAGATAGAGGAGAGGCAGGGTGTGGAACCTGTAGACGGTAGAGGTTGAGGAGAGGCCAGGTGTGGAACCTGTAGATGGTAGAGGTCGAGGAGAGGCCAGGTGTGGAACCTGTAGATGGTAGAGGTCGAGGAGAGGCCAGGTGTGGAACCTGTAGATGGTAGATAGAGGAGAGGCAGGGTGTGGAACCTGTAGATGGTAGATAGAGGAGAGGCAGGGTGTGGAACCTGTAGACGGTAGAGGTTGAGGAGGGGCCAGGTGTGGAACCTGTAGATGGTAGAGATCGAGGAGGGGCCAGGTGTGGAACCTGTAGACGGTAGAGGTTGAGGAGAGGCCAGGTGTGGAACCTGTAGATGGTAGAGGTTGAGGAGAGGCCAGGTGTGGAACCTGTAGATGGTAGATAGAGGAGAGGCAGGGTGTGGAACCTGTAGATGGTAGAGGTCGAGGAGAGGCCAGGTGTGGAACCTGTAGACGGTAGAGGTCGAGGAGGGGCCAGGTGTGGAACCTGTAGACGGTAGAGGTCGAGGAGGGGCCAGGTGTGGAACCTGTAGATGGTAGAGGTCGAGGAGAGGCCAGGTGTGGAACCTGTAGATGGTAGAGGTCGAGGAGGGGCCAGGTGTGGAACCTGTAGACGGTAGAGGTTGAGGAGAGGCCAGGTGTGGAACCTGTAGATGGTAGAGGTCGAGGAGAGGCCAGGTGTGGAACCTGTAGATGGTAGAGGTCGAGGAGGGGCCAGGTGTGGAACCTGTAGACGGTAGAGGTCGAGGAGAGGCCAGGTGTGGGCTGGGGGTAAGAATTGGGTCGATAGAGGAAACTCACTTTGAAAGGAGGCAGTGGGCTGGGGTTAGACGGAGTTAGGCGAGAGAGTTGAGGTAGGCAGTGGGCTGGGGCATGCAGCTCAGGAGAGATGACTCAGGCGTGGGTGTAGAGAGACTAGCCTGGATGGAGGTGCGGCTCCAGGCTACGGGGTTCCTTATCTGCCAAATCAAAACCACAGCTTATGATTTCCCCAGTGTACAACATAGTGAAACCGCATTTCACAGGCAGCTGTACCTCACTGCATTGTTCATCTGTTTTATAGACGTGAAATGGTTTCGCTTTGCATAAAATGCAGATCTATTATCAAATCGACCGCAAGGGACACACTGTCCCCTGATGTGTTCTCGCTGTGTGTGTGTGTGTGTGTGTGTGTGTGTGTGTGTGTGTGTGTGTGTGTGTAAATGAAAGCCTAGCACAAGCTGCTAGTGTCCAAGCAATCACAATGTTCAACATCAAAGTCATTTTATTTTCCATCTCGATGCACTATTACAGTTGACAACCCTTTACAATGAAAACCTTTTCTTTAAACAAAACAATATATACAAGAAAGGTATTTTTCTTTAACAGAAATATTAAAACTATAGACCGAAAGCATAAAACGATGCAGATGCTCTAGGGAGACTCGTGATTGTAACCAGACCTTGAACATCCCATAATATGTAGCTAAAACATGAGTAAAGCAAAGAAACTAAACTTTGTGAAACTGATCCAAGAATTAACCTACAAACATTACAACAAAATAAAACCATAATCCTTTCAACTACTTTTTAGTCCATAAGTGGTTATTGCCCCCCAAAAAAAGGCAAATTGGAAGAAGCGAGTGGACCCAAAAGAACTAGTCAAAATCCACTTCAATTATTTCTGAATTCCTTCTCATCCTTCTTGGTCTCAAATGGGAAACAACTCTCCATTCAGACTCATCTCCTTCTGTCCTCTCCCTTCACCTCTTCTTTACTTTGGTCTAAGATGAGGAAGAAGATGTTTTCCCCTTGGTCTTTAGATGAGGAAGATGATGTCGTCAGCCAACATGATCTGGTTGTCGTCCTGCATGCGAGCGAGGGCGGCCCGGACCTCTGTCAGGGTGAAGGGGCCGTCTCTGTCCTTGTTGACGCTCTCCATCAGAGAGTTCATACCAACGGACTGAGCATGTGCAGAACGGAACACCTCCAGGAGGGAGGACTTAAACTCCTTCAGCCTGGAGAACAACAGGAAGAGAGAGAAATTAATGAAGGAAAAATCTTATCTATGTGAGGTACATAAAAGACGAGATTCTGTGTATTTTTGTTGTTGTTTACATAAACTCAGCAAAAAAATAAATGTCCTCTCACTGTCAACTGCGTTTACCCTTCAGCAAACTGAACATATGTAAATATTTATATGTGTGTTACATAATAATAAAATAGCGCTTTTCATGACAGAAAATGATCGAATAAAAAGTTTATATTTTTATGTAAAATATTTACAGCGCTCTCTGCATAGGTAACCTCATGGCAGGTGGCGGTGCACCAGGGAGGGGGGAAATAAATAAATTACACTGAACAAAAATATAAAAATGCAACAATTTCCCCATTTTTTTTTTAAAATGACAGTTCATAAGGAATTCAGGCAATTGAAATCAATTCATTAGGCCCAAATCTATGAATTTCACATGACTGGTGACACAACAGTGGCCTGATCACCGACACCGATGAGACACCTTATAGGGAGGTGGTCAGAGACCTGGCCGTGTGGTGCCAGGACAACAACCTCTCCCTCAATGTGAGCAAGACTAAGGAGATGATTGTGGACTACAGGAAAAGGCGGGCCGAACACGCCCCCATTGACATCGACGGGGCTCTATAGTGGAGCAGGCTGAGAGCTTCAAGTTCCTTGGTGTCCACACCAACAACAAACTAGAATGGTCCAAACACATCAATACAGTAGTTAAGAGGGCACGACAAAGCCTATTCCCCCTCAGGAAACTAAAAAGATTTGGCATTGGTCCTGAGATCCTCAAAGTTCTACAGCTGCACCATCGAGAGCATCCTGACTTGTGGCATCGCCGCCTGGCATGGCAACTGCTCGGCATCTGACCGCAAGGCTCTACAGAGGGTAGTGCGTACGGCCCAGTACATCACTGGGGCCAAGCTTCCTGCCATCCAGACCAATATACCAGGCGGTGTCAGAGGAAAGCTCATAAAATTGTCAGCGACTCCAGTCACCCAAGTTATAGACTGTTTTCTCTGCTACCGCACGGCGGTATCGGAGCGCCAAGTCTAGGACCAAGAGGCTCCTGTCACGTTCCTGACCTTGTTTTCCTTTTGTATAGCTTTGTTTTGTTGGTCAGGACGTGAGCTGGGTGGGCATTCTCTGTGTTTGTTCCTTGTTAAGTGTCAGGGTTAATTGACCTTGTATGGCTCTCAATCAGAGGCAGGTGTTTTCGTTTTCCTCTGATTGAGAGACATACATAGGGAGGTTGTTTCACATTGTTTGTCGTGGGTGGTTGTCTCCTGTGTCCGTATATGTTACCACACGGGACTGTATCGTTTGTTTGTAGTCGTGTACCTGTTCGTGCGTTCTTCGTTATATATAAGTTCACATGTTTTAGGTCAGTCTACGTTCGTTTGTTGTTTTGTAATTTTCCAAGTGTTTTTCGTGTTCGTCTTTTTGACTTCAGTTAATAAATCATTATGTCATCATACCTCGCTGCACATTGGTCTTCCGATCCCTCTCTCCTCTCCTCGTCCGAGGAGGAGGAAGAGCTAGAGTTCCGTTACAGCTCCTCAATAGCTTCTACCCCCAACCCATAAGACTGCTGAACAATTAATAAAATGGCCACCAGACTATTTACATTGACCCCCCCCTTTGTTTTTACACTGCTGCTACTCGCTGTTTAGTATCTATGCATAGTCACTTCACCCCTACCTACATGTACACTGCTGCTACTCGCTGTTTATTATCTATGCATAGTCACTTCACCCCTACCTACATGTACACTGCTGCTACTCGCTGTTTAGTATCTATACATAGTCACTTCACCCCTACCTACATGTACACTGCTGCTACTCGCTGTTTATTATCTATACATAGTCACTTTACCCCCACCTACATGTACACTGCTGCTACTCGCTGTTTAGTATCTATACATAGTCACTTCACCCCTACCTACATGTACACTGCTGCTACTCGCTGTTTAGTATCTATGCATAGTCACTTCACCCCTACCTACATGTACACTGCTGCTACTCGCTGTTTATTATCTATGCATAGTCACTTCACCCCTACCTACATGTACACTGCTGCTACTCACTGTTTAGTATCTATGCATAGTCACTTCACCCCTACCTACATGTACACTGCTGCTACTCGCTGTTTAGTATCTATGCATAGTCACTTCACCCCTACCAACATGTACACTGCTGCTACTCGCTGTTTAGTATCTATGCATAGTCACTTCACCCCTACCAACATGTACAAATGACCTTGACTAACCTGTACCCCCGCACACTGACTCGGTACCAGTACCCCCTTTATATAGCCTCATTATTGTTATTTTATTGTGTTACTTTTTATTATTTTTTTACTTTAGTTTATTTGGTCAATATTTTCTTAACTCTTTCTTGAACTGCACTGTTGGTTAAGGGCTTGTTAGTAAGCATTTCACGCTAAAGTCTACACTTGTTGTATTCGGCGTACGTGACTAATAAAGTTTGATTTGAGATATGCTGGTCTGTTGGTCATAGATATTTTTTTTTAACTAGGGGCGTGGATCAGAAAACCAGTCAGTATCTGGTGTGACCGCCATTTGCCTCATGCAGTGTGACATCTCCTTCACATCGAGTTGATCAGGCTGTTGATTGTGGCTTGTGGAATGTTGTCCCACTCCTCTTAAATGGCTGTGCGAAGTTGCTGGATATTGGCGGGAAATGGAACATGTCGATCCAGAGCATCCCAAACATGCTCAACGGGTGACATGTCTGGTGAGTCTGCAGGCCATGGAAGAACTGAGATATTTTCAGCTTCCAGGAATAGGGTACAGATTCTTGCGAAATGGGGCCGTGCATTATCATGCTGAAAGATGAGGTGATGGCGGCGGATGAATGGCACGACAACGGGCCTCAGGATTGTGCGTGGTTACACGTGGTCTGCGGTTGTGAGGCCGATTGGAATGTACTGCCAAATTCTCTAAAATGGCATTGGAGGCTTATGGTAGAGAAATTAACATTTAATTATCTGGCACCAGCTCTGGAGGACATTCCTGCAGTCAGCATGCCAATTGCACACTCCCTCAACTTGAGACATCTGTGGCATTGGGTTTTGTGACAAAACTGCACATTTTAGAGTGGCCTTTTATTGTCCCCAGCACAAGGTGCAGCTGTGTAATGATCATGCTGTTTAATCAGCTTCTTGATATGCCACACCTGACAGGTGGATGGAGTATCTTGACAAATGAGAAATGCTCACTAACAGGGATGTAAACAAATTTGTCCACAACATTTCAGAGAAATAAGCTTTTTGTGCGTATGGAACATTTCTGGGATCGTTTATTTCAGCTCATGAACACGTTACATGTTGCTTTCATATTTTTGTTGAGAATACTTCCATTCATATTAGACTATAGTTCCATTTCAGCTACAGATCTGAGCACACTGGTACCAAGTCCGCCATTTTGCTGTCACCTATACACTACTCGACTGCCACCCACCTGTCTGCAGACACCTCCGTCTGTCCGTCCTGGCTTGGTGGGATAGGGGCATCCATAGGCTCCTCCTCTGCCGGTTTGGGCGTGCCAGCCTGGACTGTGGAAGGGGTAAACAGAGTTCATTGTCAGACCGGGGCCATGCATTTAGAGAGTTGGATCAACTTTTAAATATTACTCTAATAGTAGACAGTTTTTTGTTTTATTCAACCTTTATTTAACTAGGCAAGTCTTTAAAGAACAAATTCTTATTTAAAACGAATTCATTGTAAATGAGAATTTGTTCTTAACTGACTTGCCTAGTTAAATAAAAATAAATCTATGGGGTGAGATTAGGGTGGTAAATGTGTATCTCTTACTCTCAGGGATGTCCTTCTCTCCAGCGAAGTCATACGGGTCGTAGACCTCGCTGCTCTGGGAACCACGGCGACTCCTACAAACACAGAATTACAGAAAGCACAGGTTAGACGACGTGTAAACAAATCTACTCTCCTGTGTTTCAACCCTTTATTCATACAGCGTCGCGTCAAAGATCAAATATCCGTCAGAAGAGAGAATGAGCTAGCTAATGGCCTCTGTAACAGTGGTCTTTAAACCTCTCCTCTCGGGGGCCCCCAGATGTTTCAGCATGTTGGTGTACCCTACACTAGCTATCCTGATTTAAACCTTTCCTCAGGGGCCCCCAGATGTTTCAGCATGTTGGTGTACCCTACACTAGCTATCCTGATTTAAACCTTTCCTCAGGGGCCCCCAGATGTTTCAGCATGTTGGTGTACCCTACACTAGCTATCCTGATTTAAACCTTTCCTCAGGGGCCCCCAGATGTTTCAGCATGTTGGTGTACCCTACACTAGCTATCCTGATTTAAACCTTTCCTCAGGGGCCCCCAGATGTTTCAGCATGTTGGTGTACCCTACACTAGCTATCCTGATTTAAACCTTTCCTCAGGGGCCCCCAGATGTTTCAGCATGTTGGTGTACCCTACACTAGCTATCCTGATTTAAACCTTTCCTCGGGGGCCCCCAGATGTTTCAGCATGTTGGTGTACCCTACACTAGCTATCCTGATTTAAACCTTTCCTCAGGGGCCCCCAGATGTTTCAGCATGTTGGTGTACCCTACACTAGCTATCCTGATTTAAACCTTTCCTCAGGGGCCCCCAGATGTTTCAGCATGTTGGTGTACCCTACACTAGCTCTCCTGATTTAAACCTTTCCTCAGGGGCCCCCAGATGTTTCAGCATGTTGGTGTACCCTACACTAGCTCTCCTGATTTAAACCTTTCCTCAGGGGCCCCCAGATGTTTCAGCATGTTGGTGTACCCTACACTAGCTATCCTGATTTAAACCTTTCCTCAGGGGCCCCCAGATGTTTCAGCATGTTGGTGTACCCTACACTAGCTATCCTGATTTAAACCTTTCCTCAGGGGCCCCCAGATGTTTCAGCATGTTGGTGTACCCTACACTAGCTCTCCTGATTTAAACCTTTCCTCAGGGGCCCCCAGATGTTTCAGCATGTTGGTGTACCCTACACTAGCTATCCTGATTTAAACCTTTCCTCAGGGGCCCCCAGATGTTTCAGCATGTTGGTGTACCCTACACTAGCTATCCTGATTTAAACCTTTCCTCGGGGGCCCCCAGATGTTTCAGCATGTTGGTGTACCCTACACTAGCTATCCTGATTTAAACCTTTCCTCAGGGGCCCCCAGATGTTTCAGCATGTTGGTGTACCCTACACTAGCTCTCCTGATTTAAACCTCTCCTCTCGGGGGCCCCCAGATGTTTCAGCATGTTGGTGTAACCCTGAACTATCTCTCCTGATTTAAACCTTTCCTCGGGGGGCCCCAGATGTTTCAGCATGTTGGTGTACCCTACACTAGCTCTCCTGATTTAAACCTCTCCTCTCGGGGGGCCCCCAGATGTTTCAGCATGTTGGTGTACCCTACACTAGCTCTCCTGATTTAAACCTTTCCTCAGGGGCCCCCAGATGTTTCAGCATGTTGGTGTACCCTACACTAGCTCTCCTGATTTAAACCTTTCCTCAGGGGCCCCCAGATGTTTCAGCATGTTGGTGTACCCTACACTAGCTCTCCTGATTTAAACCTCTCCTCTCGGGGGCCCCCAGATGTTTCAGCATGTTGGTGTACCCTACACTAGCTCTCCTGATTTAAACCTTTCCTCGGGGGCCCCCAGATGTGTCAGCATGTTGGTGTACCCTACACTAGCTATCCTGATTTAAACCTTTCCTCAGGGGCCCCCAGATGTTTCAGCATGTTGGTGTACCCTACACTAGCTCTCCTGATTCATCTAGTCAACGGCTTCATGATTAGTTGACCTGATGTGGAAGAGATGGAAGGGACGGTGGTCCCGGAGGAGAAGGTGTCAGTCGAGGTGTGATTATGGGGGTCTGAGAAGGACACTAGTGGAGGTGTGATTATGGGGGTCTGAGAAGGACACTAGTGGAGGTGTGATTATGGGGGTCTGAGAAGGACACTAGTGGAGGTGTGATTATGGGGGTCTGAGAAGGACACTAGTGGAGGTGTGATTATGGGGGTCTGAGAAGGACACTAGTGGAGGTGTGATTATGGGGGTCTGAGAAGGACACTAGTGGAGGTGTGATTATGGGAGTCTGAGAAGGACACTAGTGGAGGTGTGATTATGGGGTCTGAGAAGGACACTAGTGGAGGTGTGATTATGGGGGTCTGAGAAGGACACTAGTGGAGGTGTGATTATGGGGGTCTGAGAAGGACACTAGTGGAGGTGTGATTATGGGGGTCTGAGAAGGACACTAGTGGAGGTGTGATTATGGGGGTCTGAGAAGGACACTAGTGGAGGTGTGATTATGGGGTCTGAGAAGGACACTAGTGGAGGTGTGATTATGGGGGTCTGAGAAGGACACTAGTGGAGGTGTGATTATGGGGGTCTGAGAAGGACACTAGTGGAGGTGTGATTATGGGGGTCTGAGAAGGACACTAGTGGAGGTGTGATTATGGGGGTCTGAGAAGGACACTAGTGGAGGTGTGATTATGGGGGTCTGAGAAGGACACTAGTGGAGGTGTGATTATGGGGGTCTGAGAAGGACACTAGTGGAGGTGTGATTATGGGGTCTGAGAAGGACACTAGTGGAGGTGTGATTATGGGGGTCTGAGAAGGACACTAGTGGAGGTGTGATTATGGGGGTCTGAGGAGGACACTAGTGGAGGTGTAATTATGGGGGTCTGAGAAGGACACTAGTGGAGGTGTGATTATGGGGTCTGAGAAGGACACTAGTGGAGGTGTGATTATGGGGGTCTGAGAAGGACACTAGTGGAGGTGTGATTATGGGGTCTGAGAAGGACACTAGTGGAGATGTGATTATGGGGGTCTGAGGAGGACACTAGTGGAGGTGTGATTATGGGGGTCTGAGAAGGACACTAGTGGAGGTGTGATTATGGGGGTCTGAGAAGGACACTAGTGGAGGTGTGATTATGGGGGTCTGAGAAGGACACTAGTGGAGGTGTGATTATGGGGGTCTGAGAAGGACACTAGTGGAGGTGTGATTATGGGAGTCTGAGAAGGACACTAGTGGAGGTGTGATTATGGGGGTCTGAGAAGGACACTAGTGGAGGTGTGATTATGGGGGTCTGAGAAGGACACTAGTGGAGGTGTGATTATGGGGTCTGAGAAGGACACTAGTGGAGGTGTGATTATGGGGGTCTGAGAAGGACACTAGTGGAGGTGTGATTATGGGGGTCTGAGAAGGACACTAGTGGAGGTGTGATTATGGGGTCTGAGAAGGACAC
The DNA here is from genome assembly GCF_016432855.1 of Salvelinus namaycush. NCBI lineage: Eukaryota > Metazoa > Chordata > Actinopteri > Salmoniformes > Salmonidae > Salvelinus > Salvelinus namaycush. The sequence goes on along the minus strand of NW_024061120.1, from coordinate 387,405 downwards.
TAGTGGAGGTGTGATTATGGGGTCTGAATGGTCGTGGTCCTTGTAGATGGACAGACCAAACTGTCACCAACAGGGTTGTTCTCCTGTGTGTGTGTTTACCTTGGTAGGGTAGATAGCAGAGGAAGGGAAGGCGTCCAGGCTAGTCATGTCTGTATATTTGCGCTCCATGGTCTTCTTGGTGACTGGACAGTAGTGGACGCTACGCACTACTTTTGGACGGACCAGAGAACCTACAGAGATTAACAGAAATATATATTAGAAACTGGGTGGTTCCCGCCCTGAATGCTGATTGGCTGACAGCCGTGGTATATCAGACCGTATACCACAGGTATGACAAAACGTATTTTTTTTTACTGCTTTTATTACGTTGGTTACCAGTTTATAATAACAATAAGGCACCTGGGGGGGGGGGGGGGGGGGGGGGGTTGTGGCACTCTATGTTGCATCGTGCCTAAGAACAGCCCTTAGCCTTTGTATGTTGGCCATATACCACACCCTCCCGGGCCTGCAATTTGCTGCAATTCTACCTTGTTCTTATGCTACCCGAGTGACTCTAAACAGAAAATCAATGGGGGGGGGGGGGGGGTTGCCATGACATCTGTGGAATGCTAGATTCTCTCTGTCTAGTTTTTATTTTGGCAGATTGTTGGTTCTCAAAGATGATGTTATCTGTTGTTGTTTTTTTGCAGTGGCGGCCACAATTTATCAGCGGCATATAGGGCGAACGCTGCTGGACATTCCAGACACTCGGGGTAGCCTCCTAACTCGAGGTAAACTAGGGGTGTGAGCGTTTAAACTAAATTGAGACCCTTACCGTTAAGAAAAATCCCTAACTAAATGCAAACTTTGCGAGGTGGAATTGATGTTCA
>NW_024061120.1:300000-386436 GCF_016432855.1 Salvelinus namaycush | reverse complement strand
GAAGGACACTAGTGAGTGGTGTCTAATGCCGTACCTCTTCTTCTCTGAGCGAGGGGTACGCTGTGTCGTCTCCTCTTCCTCCTCAGAGCCAGACTCTTGCTCCTTCCTCCCCCTCTTCTTCTCCTTCTCCAGAACCTACAAAACCACGGGACAGAACCTTTTAGAACATGGGACGGAACCTACAGAACCATGGGACGGAACCTTTTAGAACATGGGACGGAACCTATAGAACCATGGGACGGAACCTACATAACGGGACGGAACAGAGATTGGTTGAACTTAAACTAACAGCAGATACCAGACAGACTTCACCAGAGTGTATTTATGATGCACGTTTCATGACAAGCTGTGACAAATGCAACAATCTGTCAACTCTGCATGTCGAGTCCACTGACCTTCTTGAAGTATGCGAACTGGACCAGCTCCACCGCGACCTCAGAGTCCTCCAGCTCCACAACCTTACTCATACGGGCTTTAGCGTGGGCCGAAGACAGACGGATCAGGGTCTCCAGAGTACGAGCAGTTACTGGGGACGTCTGGCGGGAGAGAGGGGGGGGGCAGGGGGTTAGACGGGAGAGAGAGGAGGGCAGGGGGGTTAGACAGGGAAGAGAGAGGCGGGGTTAGACAGGGAAGAGAGGGGCAGGGGTTAGACAGGGAGAGAGAGGGGGGCAGGGGGTTAGACAGGGAGAGAGAGGGGGGCAGGGGGTTAGACAGGAGAAGAGGGGCAGGGTTAACAGGGAGAGAGAGGGGGGCAGGGGGTTAGACAGGAGAGAGAGGGGGGCAGGGGGTTAGACAGGAGAGAGAGGGAGGGCAGGGGGTTAGACAGAGAGGGGGGAGGGGGTTAGCAGGGAGAGAGAGGGGGCAGGGGTTAGACAGGGAGAGAGAGGGGGGCAGGGGGTTAGACAGGGAGGAGAGGAGCAGGGGGTTAGACAGGAGAGAGAGGGGGCAGGGGGTTAGACAGGGAGAGAGAGGGGGGCAGGGGGTTAGACAGGGAGAGAGAGGGGGGCAGGGGGTTAGACAGGGAAGAGAGGGGGCAGGGTAGACAGGGAGAGAGAGGAGGGCAGGGGGTTAGACAGGAGAGAGGGGGGCAGGGTTAGACAGGGAAGAGGGGGGGCAGGGGGTTAGACAGGGAGAGAGAGGGGGGCGGGGGTTAGACAGGGAGAGAGAGGGGGGCAGGGATTAGACGGGAGAGGGAGGGGGGGGATTAGACGGGAGAGAGGAGGGCAGGGGGTTAACAGGAGAAGAGGAGGGCAGGGGGTTAGACAGGGAGAGAGAGGGGGGCAGGGGGTTAGACAGGGAAGAGGGGGGCAGGGGTTAGACAGGGAGAGAGAGGGGGCAGGGGTTGGACAGGGAGAGAGAGGGGCAGGGGTTGACAGGGAGAGGGGGGGCAGGGGTTGGACAGGGAGAGAGGAGGGCAGGGGGTTAGACAGGGAGGAGAGGGCAGGGGGTTAGACAGGGAGGGGGGCAGGGGTTAGACAGGGAGAGAGGGGGTTAGCAGGGAGAGGGGGGGGCAGGGGTTAGACAGAGAGGGGGGGGGGGCAGGGGGTTGGACAGGGGAGAGGAGGCAGGGGTTAGACAGGGAGGGGGGGCAGGGGGTTAGACAGGGAGAGAGGGGGGGCAGGGGGTTAGACAGGAGAGGGGGGGGCAGGGGGTTAGACAGGGAGAGGGGGGGGCAGGGGTTAGACAGGGAGAGGGGCAGGGGGTTAGACGGGAGAGAGGGGGGGCAGGGGGTTAGACAGGGAGAGAGAGGGGGGCAGGGGTTAGACAGGAGAGAGAGGGCAGGGGGTTAGACAGAGAGAGGGGGGGAGGCAGGGGTTAGACAGGGAGAGAGAGGAGGGCAGGGGGTTAGACAGGGAGAGAGAGGAGGGCAGGGGTTAGACAGGGAGAGGGGGAGGGCAGGGGTTAGACAGGGAGAGAGAGGAGGGCAGGGGTTAGACAGGGAGAGAGAGGGGCAGGGGGTTAGACAGGGAGAGAGAGGAGGGCAGGGTTAGACGGGAGAGAGAGGAGGGCAGGGGGTTAGACAGGGAGAGAGGGGGGGGATTAGACAGGGAGAGAGGAGGGCAGGGGGTTAGACAGGAGAGAGAGGAGGGCAGGGGGTTAGACAGGAGAGAGAGAGGGCAGGGGGTTAGACAGGGAGAGAGAGAGGGCAGGGGGTTAGACAGGGAGAGAGGAGGGCAGGGGGTTAACAGGGAGAGGAGGAGGGCAGGGGGTTAGACAGGAGAGAGAGAGGCAGGGTTAACAGGGAGAGAGAGGGGGCAGGGGGTTAGACAGGGAGAGAGAGGAGGGCAGGGGGTTAGACAGGAGAGAGAGGAGGGCAGGGGGTTAGACAGGGAGAGAGGAGGGCAGGGGGTTAGACGAGGAGAGAGGGGGCAGGGGTTAGACAGGAGAGAGAGGGAGGGGGGGTTAGACAGGGAGAGAGAGGAGGGCAGGGGTTAGACAGGAGAGAGAGGGAGGCAGGGGGTTAGACAGGGAGAGAGAGGAGGGCAGGGGGTTAGACAGGGAGAGAGAGGAGGGCAGGGGGTTAGACAGGGAGAGAGGAGGGCAGGGGGTTAGACAGGGAGAGAGGGGGGCAGGGGTTAGACAGGAGAGAGAGGAGGGGGGGTTAGACAGGGAGAGAGAGGAGGGCAGGGGTTAGACAGGGAGAGAGGGGCAGGGGGTTAGACAGGGAGAGAGAGGAGGGCAGGGTTAGACGGAGAAGAGAGGGGGCAGGGGGTTAACAGGGAGAGAGGAGGGCAGGGGGTTAGACAGGGAGAGAGAGGAGGGCAGGGGTTAGACAGGGAGAGAGAGGAGGGCAGGGGTTAGACAGGGAGAGGAGGAGAGCAGGGGGTTAGACAGGGAGAGAGAGGAGGGCAGGGGGTTAGACAGGAGAGAGGAGGGCAGGGGGTTAGACAGGGAGGAGAGAGGGGGCAGGGGTTAGACAGGGAAAGAGAGGGGGGCAGGGTTTAGACAGGGAGAGAGAGGAGGGCAGGGGGTAGACAGGAGAGAGAGAGAGGCAGGGGTTAGACAGGAGAGAGAGGAGGGCAGGGGGTTAACAGGGAGGCAGGGGATTAGACAGGGAAGAGAGGGAGGGGGTAGACAGGGAGAGAGAGGGGGGCAGGGGGTTAGACAGGGAGAGAGGGTGCAGGGGGTTAGACAGGGAGAGAGGGGGACAGGGGGTTAGACAGGGAGAGAGGAGGGCAGGGGGTTAGACAGGGAGAGGGGGCAGGGGGTTAGACAGGGAGAGAGAGGGGGACAGGGGGTTAGACAGGAGAGAGAGGAGGGCAGGGGTTAGACAGGGAGAGAGGGGGGGCAGGGGGTTAGACAGGGAGAGAGGAGGGCAGGGGTTAGACAGGGGAGAGAGGGGCAGGGGGTTGACAGGGAGAGAGAGGGGGACAGGGGGTTAGACAGGGAGAGAGGAGGGCAGGGGTTAGACAGGAGAGAGGAGGGCAGGGGTTAGACAGGGAGAAGGGGGGCAGGGGGTTAGACAGGAGAGAGGGGGGCAGGGGGTTAGACAGGAGGGGGGGGGCAGGGGGTTAGAACAGGGAGAGAGAGGGGGGCAGGGGGTTAGACAGGAGAGAGGGGGGCAGGGGGTTAGACAGGGGGGGGGCAGGGGGTTAGACAGGAGAGAGGAGGGCAGGGGTTAGACAGGAAGAGAGGAGGCAGGGGGTTAGACAGGAGAGAGAGGGAGGGGGGGTTAGACAGGGAGAGAGAGAGGGCAGGGGTTAGACAGGAGAGAGAGGGCAGGGGTTAGACAGGGAGAGAGGGGGGGCAGGGGGTTAGACAGGGAGAGAGAGGGGGGCAGGGGGTTAGACAGGGAGAGAGGGGGGCAGGGGTTAGACAGAGGAGAGAGGAGGGCAGGGGGTTAGACAGGGAGAGGGGGGGCAGGGGGTTAGACAGGGAGAGGGGGGGGCAGGGGGTTAGACAGGGAGAGGGGGGGCAGGGGGTTAGACAGGGAGAGGGGGGGCAGGGGTTGAACAGGGAGAGAGGGGGGGCAGGGGTTAGACAGGGAGAGGGGGGGCAGGGGGTTAACAGGAGAGGGGGGGCAGGGGGTTAGACAGGAGAGGGGGGGGCAGGGGTTAGACAGGGAGAGGGGGGGGCAGGGGGTTAGACAGGGAGAGGGGGGGGGCAGGGGGTTAGACAGGGAGAGAGAGGGGGCAGGGGTTAGACAGGGAGAGAGGGCAGGGGGTTAGACAGGGAGAGGGGGGAGGGCAGGGGGTTAGACAGGGAGAGGGGGGGAGGGCAGGGGGTTAGACAGGGAGAGAGAGGAGGGCAGGGGGTTAGACAGGGAGAGAGAGGAGGGCAGGGGGTTAGACAGGGAGAGAGGAGGGCAGGGGGTTAGACAGGGAGAGAGGGGGGCAGGGGGTTAGACAGGGAGAGAGGAGGGCAGGGGGTTAGACAGGGAGAGAGAGGAGGGCAGGGGTTAGACAGGGAGGGCAGGGGATTAGACAGGGAGAGAGAGGGGGGCAGGGGGTTAGACAGGGAGAGAGGAGGGCAGGGGGTTAGACAGGGAGAGAGGAGGGCAGGGGTTAGACGGGAGAGAGAGGGAGGGGGGTTAGACAGGGAGAGAGAGGAGGGCAGGGGGTTAGACAGGGAGAGAGGAGGGGGCAGGGGTTAGACAGGGAGAGAGGAGGGCAGGGGGTTAGACAGGGAGAGAGGGGGGCAGGGTTGACAGGGAGAGAGAGGGAGGGGGGGTTAGACAGGGAGAGAGAGGAGGGCAGGGGGTTAGACAGGGAGAGAGGGGGGCAGGGGGTTAGACAGGGAGAGAGAGGAGGGCGGGGGTTACAGGGAGAGAGAGGGGGGCGGGGTTAGACAGGGAGAGAGGAGGGCAGGGGGTTAGACAGGGAAGAGAGGGGGGCAGGGGGTTAGACAGGGAGAGAGAGGAGGGCAGGGGGTTAGACAGGGAAGAGAAGGAGGGCAGGGGGTTAGACAGGGAGAGAGAGGAGGGCAGGGGGTTAGACAGGGAGGGCAGGGGATAGACAGGGAGAGAGAGGGAGGGGGGGGTTAGACAGGGAGAGGAGGGGGCAGGGTTAGACAGGGAGAGAGGGGTGCAGGGGGTTAGACAGGGAGAGAGGGGGACAGGGGGTTAGACAGGGAGAGAGGAGGGCAGGGGGTTAGACAGGGAGAGAGGAGGGCAGGGGGTTAGACAGGGAGAGAGAGGGGGGGCAGGGGGTTAGACAGGGAGAGAGGAGGGCAGGGTTGGACAGGGAAGAGGGGGGGCAGGGGGTTACAGGGAGAGGAGGGCAGGGGGTTAGACAGGGAGAGAGGGGGGGGGCAGGGGGTTAGACAGGGAGAGAGGGGGCAGGGGGTTAGACAGGGAGAGAGGGGGGCAGGGGGTTAGACAGGGAGAGAGAGGAGGCGGGGGTTAGACAGGGAAAGAGAGGGGGGCAGGGGGTTAGACAGGGAAGAGAGGAGGGCAGGGTTAGACAGGGAGAGAGAGGAGGCAGGGGGTTAGACAGGGAGAGAGAGGAGGGCGAGGGGTTAGACAGGGAGGGCAGGGGATTAGACAGGGAGAGAGAGGAGGGGGGGTTAGACAGGAGAGAGAGGGGGGCAGGGGTTAGACAGGGAAGAGGGGTGCAGGGGGTTAGACAGGGAGAGAGGGGGACAGGGGGTTAGACAGGGAGAGAGGAGGGCAGGGGGTTAGACAGGGAGAGAGGAGGCAGGGGGTTAGACAGGGAGAGAGAGGGGGGGCAGGGGGTTAGACAGGGAGAGAGGAGGGCAGGGGGTTGGACAGGGAGAGAGGGGGGGGCAGGGGGTTAGACAGGGAGAGGAGGGCAGGGGTTGGACAGGGAGAGAGGGGGGGGCAGGGGTTAGACAGGAGAGAGGAGGGCAGGGGGTTAGACAGGGAGAGAGGGGGGCAGGGGGTTAGACAGGGAGAGAGGGGGCAGGGGGTTAGACAGGGAGGGGGGGGCGGGTTAGACAGGGAAGAGAGGGGGGCAGGGGTTAGACAGGGAGAGAGGGGCAGGGGTTAGACAGGGAGAGAGAGGAGGGCAGGGGGTTAGACAGGGAGAGAGGAGGGCAGGGGGTTAGACAGGGAGAGAGGAGGGCAGGGGGTTAGACAGGGAGAGAGAGGAGGGCAGGGGGTAGACAGGGAGAGGGGGGGGCAGGGGGTTAGACAGGGAGAGAGAGGAGGGCAGGGGGTTAGACAGGGAGAGAGGGGGGCGGGGGTTAGACAGGAGAGAGAGGGAGGCGGGGGGTTAGACAGGGAGAGAGAGGGGGGCAGGGGGTTAGACAGGGAGAGAGAGGAGGGCAGGGGGTTAGACAGGGAGAGAGAGGAGGGCAGGGGGTTAGACAGGGAGAGAGGGGGGCAGGGGTTAGACAGGGAGAGAGAGGGCAGGGTTAGACAGGGAGAGAGAGGAGGCAGGGGGTTAGACAGGGAGAGAGGAGCAGGGGGTTAGACAGGGAGAGAGAGGAGGGCAGGGGGTTAGACAGGGAGGAGAGGAGGGCAGGGGGTTAGACAGGGAGAGAGAGGAGGCAGGGGTTAGACAGGGAGAGAGAGGAGGGCAGGGGGAGCGAGAGAGAGGAGGGCAGGGGGAGAGAGAGAGAGGAGGGCAGGGGGTTAACAGGGAGAGAGAGGAGGGCGGGGGTTAGACAGGGAGAGAGGAGGGCAGGGGTTAGACAGGAGAGAGGGGGGCAGGGGGTTAGACAGGGAGAGAGGGGGGGGCAGGGGGTTAGACAGGGAGAGAGGGGGGGGCAGGGGGTTAGACAGGGAGAGAGGGGGGCAGGGGTTAGACAGGGAGAGAGGGGGGGGGCAGGGGGTTAGACAGGGAGAGAGAGGGAGGCAGGGGTTAGACAGGAGAGAGGGTGGGGGGCAGGGGGTTAGACAGGGAGAGAGGGGGGGCAGGGGGTTAGACAGGGAGAGAGAGGAGGCAGGGGGTTAGACAGGGAGAGAGGGTGGGGGGCAGGGGGTTAGACAGGGAGAGAGGAGGGCAGGGGGTTAGACAGGGAGGGGGGGGTCAGGGGGTTAGACAGGGAGAGAGGAGGGCAGGGGGTTAGACAGGGAGAGAGAGGGAGGCAGGGGGTTAGACAGGGAGAGAGGGGTCAGGGTGTGTGTAGGGGTCAGGGTGTGTGTAGGGGTCAGGGTGTGTGTAGGGGTCAGGGTGTGTGTAGGGGTGGAGACAAGAGAGTGGATGTACAACTAAGAAAACATTTATTTACACAGACAGAGTCAGTCACAGTCCAATTCTGACCTTTTGACACTAATTGGCCTTTTGACCAATCAGATCAGATTTTGGGCAAATAATTGGGCAAAAGATCTGAACTGGGCAAAAGATCTGAACTGGGCTGCCTGTGTAAACGCAGCCTAATGGTGTCTAAAGGACTCACCCTGGAGATGTCGGAGCCCAGCTGTTCCTGGCTTCTCAGCCTGGAGTACTCTTCCGCAATGTGATTGGCTGCTTCCTGGGTCAACGTAGGGGTCAACACCTTGGCGATGTGGATGTACTTCCTCATAAACTCCTTACTCACTATCTTCTCTCTGAACAACAGCAGCGTCCGTTAGCGTGGAGACGGGTGCAGTAAAGCCATGCTGTGTTTATATCATGCTGTGATGAGACGAGAGAGACGTAGAGTCTCCTCACCTGGGTCTCCTCACCTGGGTGTGTGTGTGTGTGTGAGTCTCCTCACCTGCGTCTCTTGGTGCCGTGCAGCAGGTTGTTGTGTGTGTGTGTGTGTGTGTGTGTGTGTGTGTGTGTATGGTGTGTGTGTGTGTATGGGTGTGTGTGTGTGTGTGTGTGTGTGTGTGTGTGTGTGTGTGTGGTGTGTGTATGGTTGTGTTATGGGTGGGTGTGTTGTGGTGGTGTGTGTGTGTGTGTGTGTGTGTGTATGGGTGTGTGTGTGTGGTGTGGTGTGTGTGTGTGTGTGTGTGTGGTTGTGTGTGTGTTGTGTGTGTGTGTGTGTGTGTGTATGGGTGTGTGTGTGTGTTGGGTGTGTGTGTGTGTGTGTGTGTGTTGTGGTGTGTGTGTGTGTGGTGTGGTGTTGTGTGTGTGTATGGGTGTGTGTATGGGTGTGGGTGTGTATGGGTGTGTGTGTGTGTGTGTGTGTGTGTGTGTGTGTGTGTGGTGTGTATGGTGTGTGTGTGTGTGTGTGTGTGTGTGGTGTTGTGTGTGGTGTGTGTGTGTGTGTGTGTGTGTGTGTATGGGTGTGTGTGTGGTGTATGGGTGTGTGTGTGTGTGTGTGTGTGTGTGTGTGTGTCTGTGTGTGTGTGTGTGTGTGTGTGTGTGTGTGTGTGTGTGAGTGTGTCTCCTCACCTGCGTCTCTTGGTGCCATGGAGCAGATTGTTGTGTTTCTCGTAGACCTGCAGTTCCTCCTGCTCCTCCTGAACTGAGTCAGGATCCTCAGTGGCCAGGATGTCTACTGACCCACCAAAGGCCATCGCTACAACACACACACACACACACACACACACACACACACCACACACACACACACACACACACACACAACACACACACACACACACACACACACACACACACACACACACACACACACACACACACAGCGTAAGTACCGTAGGCTACAGTGACCTCTAAAAAGTATTGGAACAGTGATTGGTTCTGTACTCCAGCACGTTGGATTTGAAACAATGACTGAGGTTAAAGTGCAGACGGACAGCTTTCATTTGAGAGTATTTTCATCCACATCGGGTGAACCGTTTAGAAAGTACAGCAACTTTGTGCCAAAATTGATTACAGATAGTTCTGAATGAATTGTGAATAATGATGAGTGAGAAAGTTACAGATGCACAAATATCATACCCCCAAGACATGCTAACCTCTCACCATTACAATAACAGGGGAGGCTAAAACTTTTTACTACTTTAGGTCCAGGTAATTAGTTTGTCACATACCTAATGTATACACTTTTTAAGGGAATGAGAGACATCCACAACCTAGTTATCCCAAACACTCACACTTGGTGACAATGCCCTCCACACAGACCATGCTGCCCAGCAGGCGAGAGGTGAGGGTTCGGGGGGAGACGTGTTTGTTCCCAAAGCTTCCCTCCAGACCAACAAAGAACTCCTCGTACTGCTTGGCGTACGTAGCATCGACAGACGCCACAAAGTCCTTCAGAGCACGCTGAAACGCCAGCAGCTCTTCAAACGCATTAGTCATCAACCTGGGAAGAGAACACAGCCTCAGTTTAATTTAAATCCATAGTGTGATGTAATCGGGCTGTTATAGAAGTAGCAGCCCCTCATCTGCCTGATGTGGAAGACATTCCATCACAATAGTATTACGTCGACATGACATAGATATTCTTAGTCATGAACGTAAACCTAAAATCTCAGTTTAAATATATCAGGACATTATGTTGGACATATAAATATATTAGGACATTATGTCGGACATATCATAGCTGTGTTAATGTAATCAACTAACATGTAATAGATATCACTTATCCTGATGTCAACGCACAATTTTTTATTTTTTATTTAAGCTTTATTTAAACCAGGCAAGTCAGTTAAGAACAGATTCTTATTTTACAGTGACGGCCTACCCCGGTCAAACCCTCCCCTACCCCGGTCAAACCCTCCCCTACCCCGGTCAAATCCTCCCCTACCCCGGTCAAATCCTCCCCTACCCCGGTCAAACCCTCCCCTACCCCGGACAAACCCTCCCCTACCCCGGTCAAACCCTCCCCTACCCCGGTCAAACCCTCCCCTACCCTACTCCGGTCAAACCCTCCCCTACCCCGGACAAACCCTCCCCTACCCCGGTCAAACCCCCCCCTACCCCGGTCAAACCCTCCCCTACCCCGGACAAACCCTCCCCTACCCCGGTCAAACCCTCCCCTACCCCGGTCAAACCCTCCCCTACCCCGGACAAACCCTCCCCTACCCCACCCCGGTCAAACCCTCCCCTACCCCGGTCAAACCCTCCCCTACCCCGGACAAACCCTCCCCTACCCCGGACAAACCCTCCCCTACCCCGGTCAAACCCTCCCCTACCCCGGTCAAACCCTCCCCTACCCCGGTCAAACCCTCCGGTCAAACCCTCCCCTACCCCGGACAAACCCTCCCCTACCCCGGTCAAACCCTCCCCTACCCCGGACAAACCCTCCCCTACCCCGGTCAAACCCTCCCCTACCCCGGACAACGCCGCCCCTACCCCGGTCAAACCCTCCCCTACCCCGGACAAACCCTCCCCTACCCCGGACAAACCCTCCCCTACCCCGGTCAAACCCTCCCCTACCCCGGACAACGCCGCCCCTACCCCGGTCAAACCCTCCCCTACCCCGGACAACGCCGCCCCTACCCCGGTCAAACCCTCCCCTACCCCGGACAACGCCGCCCCTACCCCGGTCAAACCCTCCCCTACCCCGGACAACGCCGCCCCTACCCCGGTCAAACCCTCCCCTACCCCGGACAACGCCGCCCCTACCCCGGTCAAACCCTCCCCTACCCCGGTCAACGCCGCCCCTACCCCGGTCAAACCCTCCCCTACCCCGGTCAACGCCGTCCCTACCCCGGTCAAACCCTCCCCTACCCCGGACAACGCCGCCCCTACCCCGGTCAAACCCTCCCCTACCCCGGACAACGCCGCCCTACCCCGGACAACGCCGCCCTACCCCGGTCAAACCCTCCCCTACCCCGGACAACGCCGCCCTACCCCGGACAACGCCGCCCTACCCCGGACAACGCCGCCCCTACCCCGGACAACGCCGCCCCTACCCCGGACAACCCCGCCCCTACCCCGGACAACGCCGCCCTACCCCGGACAACGCCGCCCCTACCCCGGACAACGCCGCCCCTACCCCGGACAACGCCGCCCTACCCCGGACAACGCCGCCCTACCCCGGACAACGCCGCCCTACCCCGGACAACGCCGCCCCTACCCCGGACAACGCCGCCCCTACCCCGGACAACGCCGCCCTACCCCGGTCAAACCCTACCCCGGTCAAACCCTACCCCGGTCAAACCCTCCCCTACCCCGGTCAAACCCTCCCCTACCCCGGTCAAACCCTCCCCTACCCCGGACAAACCCTCCCCTACCCCGGACAAACCCTCCCCTACCCCGGACAACGCCGCCCCTACCCCGGACAACGCCGCCCTACCCCGGTCAAACCCTCCCCTACCCCGGTCAAACCCTCCCCTACCCCGGTCAAACCCTCCCCTACCCCGGACAACGGCGCCCCTACCCCGGACAACGCCGCCCTACCCCGGACAACGCCGCCCCTACCCCGGACAACGCCGCCCTATGGGACTCCAGATCACGGCCGGTTGTCATACAGTTTGTTTGTAGGCTTATGTAGCCAAAATGTATCTATGATCGTATGCTATCCATTTACGTGTTTTGTATGCCATTTTAATATATGAGAATTAACCAACGATATCAGGCCACGCCCGGCCATGATTACAGACACCTGTGTCTTGTCTTTTGACGCTAAATAAATGAGTCACCCCACAGTGTTTGTCATTATATCCTGATGAAGACTGTCCAAATGTTGGACAAAAAATATGTTTTCATTGTTTTAAAAACAGCCCGGGATCAAACCAGGGTCTGTAGTGATGCCTCCAGCACTGACACGCAGTGCCTTAGACCGCTGCGCCACTCGGGAGCCCCATGGATAATGCGATTGCATTGTACACAGGTGTGTATAACTATGCAACTCTAAAGTGTTTAAATACAGTGTAAATACAGTGTAAATACAGTGTAGTTACTGTTATCAAAATGTATTAAAAGTGTCACTCCACAATGACAATAGTTGACAGTACAAAGAAATTAAAGACCACATTGTGGATCACTCAACTACAGGCGAACACGATAGGCATTCATGGTATAATGGTACACCAGGTTAATGTGTGTGTGTGTGTACCTGGTAGCCCGCGCCTCGTTGCGTCGTCTCAGGTCGTTGACGTTCACGATGAGTCGGTTCTTGTTCTCGCTGATCATGTCCCGTACCTTGCTCTGGTAGACCCCCTGGTCTTGCTGCGTCGGGAACCACACACACAGAGGAGGACGCCATTAGACCCTATCCGGGTCGAGTGATTGGCTGCATTCTCAACTCCATGCACTTTCACCATTACTGGCCATCATCTAACATTATCTGGTGGTTACTTAGCTAGCAACATAAAGCTACTTGGTTAACTAGCCACAGTATTTAGTAACATTTAACAAACAACGCATTTGGTTGTTTATAAAAAAAAATGTGCGTTAGATAGTAAGAACATTGTCCAAAGAGTTGCTAACTTTGATTTTATAGAGTTCGCCAGCTTGTAATGATTAAAAACCGTAAATGACGTAGATATGGTCATTTTAAACATTCTTATGGGGGGAAATAATGTAAATTAAAAGAGTTTTGGAATAAACTTCGAAAATAAGGTCTGAGGTTAACATGGGCTTAGGCGATCATATAGGTTTTGTTCTATGAGATAATACCAGTCAGTTAACATGACCTTTATGAATTATGAAGACTTAACCGTTATGTGCTTCGTTACAATACGTTTGTTTTATTATTACATAAACGCTTCAAAACGCATAAAAGTGATGTTAGTTGATGAAGATTCTCATAGAACATAAAACGTATATGCTCTCCTACGCCTGTGTTTCCCACATCACTTATTCTCGGCGTTTATCGAAAAACTATATTCATTTCCCGATCGGTTTTGCTCAACGAACAATGAAGGAGTTCGTGGCTACAAAAAGACGCCATTTACTATTGCTCTCTATTGTCACTCATCGCCGCATGGTTTCCATATGTCCGTAGGCATACAAATAAGATTTATATTTTCAAACAGTTATGCTACTTACATCGTCATCTAAGAAATCCAGATATTCTCTCTGTGCCTCTCTCATCTCCCGATCGTCCACAGAATCAGCCGCCATTGCGTAATTCTATATTTTCCAAATATAACAAACTTCTACAGACTCCGACGTGACCGTTTCTACTTAGGTCTTTACAGAAGTGCAAGATTTTCGCGCCACAAAGTACGCGGTGAACTCAGTTCTGACGCTTGATTGGTCCATGTGACACACTCTACTTTGCATATTTGGCGCGGAATCTGTATCAGTCCAATCAGATACCATATTTCCTGAAGTTGGACCCGCCCCGTTAGCAACTCGCGGGAAATTTTCAGACATGAGGGCTGCAAAAGGTAGCCTGAGTGCCAGGCTTTATGTAATACCATGCTCGTCTCTCTCTCTCTCTCTCTCTGTGTTTATTTATTTGTATTTACTTAACGATTATTTAAATAGGCAAGTCAGTTAAGAACACATTCTTATTTACAATGACGGCCTACAACGTGTCGAACGACGTTGCACTGACAATTCTTTCTCTCTTGTCTTTCCACTGGTTCTCACAAGAACAAATGAGAAACAAAATAGTTCAACACATTGAAAAGGTTACTGTCATAACCGCCAAATCCTTGTCACACATGTTAATGCCAAACATCACAAATGAATGACCAGGAGTTGGCAAGATGGGACCAGGCTATCTGGGACCAGGCTATCTATGAAAGACGGGGCTTGGAAGAAATATAACATGCGCAGTAGGCAGCTGGCTCTGAGGGGACGATCTTCCTCGGTTGGTGCAGTAGATGGCGCTATTTAGCTACAACAAATTGTGACCATTGCATTATTTACAAGTTATGTATTTATTGTAGATTAATTAATAGATATGGTCTGTATTTAAACGTATACTGAGGCCCTGCAATGTTGACATGTAAAAATGCAAAAAATGACCTTCAGATTAAAAAAATATATTATTAGAATGTTATTAGAAATCATTAATCAACATTTCATGTGAAGCTACCTATTTTTTATTTTTTATTTTTTATTTAACCTTTAAGTCAGTTAAGAACACATTCCTATGATTGAATTAATATAAGCCATGTTTCTCCTGTGCATGGGGGGGGGGGGGGGGGGGGGGAAAGGTTTGTTTAGTTATTCAAGGGTGTCACACCCCAACAACCTGAAGGGACACAAAGTATGTGAAGATGGCTGAGGGTTGGTCTAGAGGGGGGCTAGGCTAGGAGAATGAAGCATTTTTACAAACACCTGAAACAGCCTTTTCCTGCAATCTAGAGCCATAATCATTAGGCATAGTTCTATGTAAAACATATGTAAATGTTTCTTCATATCTCAGCATGCCTCTTTTAAGCTTTCTTTATCCTCCTGACTAAATATGCTTCTCTGCATCACTGCTCAAATCTGGGTAAAAGATTGAAAGAAATGTGAGTCTTATTCAATACATTTAGTTATTGCTTGCTTTTCTAAAATCTATCAACCTTTCCAGCAGATATACCAGCTAAGATAGTCAGACAGTCTAGCTACTCTAAATTTGATTGATAGCCTGCAATGGCTTCTGGGTAATAGTGACTTGTAGTATTACAGAGAAACAGGACCAAACTGAGGGGGGCACGTGCCCGTTTGCCCCCTTATGGGCATGATGCATCTTATTGTGATTATAATATGTGACTAAAAACAGCCTAGGCTTTATTTTATGGTGATGTGTACCCCCCCCCCCCGTACTTAGCCATTAGATGTGTGTTGTTATAGCGCCTCATACAGCGCCACTGCCTGCTAAAATGTAGGTCAGGGCTTGAATTCTGGGGGTTCTCTGTTTAGCCTACTTTAAGGCAGGTCGCCCAGTCTCCCAAATCACTTCTTTGCAGTGGACTGCTATGCTAAAGCTTTCTAAGACCTACAGTATGTTAATTCAGTGACAACACATGTAAATAGCATTTTGATTGTTGTCTGCTTACAATGTTCTGTGTTTTAGATTGCTTTGATAAAATAAAAAATATTCAGCGCCTTTGGTGTGAAAAAAAGCGATTTGGAAATTAAACAAATTATTATTATTATTATACTATCACTTGTAGGTTGCTAGATTTCACCTGCCTTGCCTCTTGCTTCTGCTGCCACTGGCTGTCTGACTGAGAACATTAAACCACCAGCATCATGAAGTCGATGTGGAGGGAGAACAACGATGTGGAGGGAGAACAACGATGTGGAGGGAGAACAACGATGTGGAGGAAGAACAACGATGTGGAGGGAGAACAACGATGTGGAGGGAGAACAACGATGTGGAGGGAGAACAACGATGTGGAGGGAGAACAACGATGTGGAGGGAGAACAACGATGTGGAGGGAGAACAACGATGTGGAGGGAGAACAACGATGTGGAGGGAGAACAACGATGTGGAGGGAGAACAACGATGTGGAGGGAGAACAACGATGTGGAGGCAGAACAACGATGTGGAGGGAGAACAACGATGTGGAGGGAGAACAACGATGTGGAGGGAGAACAACGATGTGGAGGGAGAACAACGATGTGGAGGGAGAACAACGATGTGGAGGCAGAACAACGATGTGGAGGGAGAACAACGATGTGGAGGGAGAACAACGATGTGGAGGCAGAACAACGATGTGGAGGGAGAACAACGATGTGGAGGGAGAACAACGATGTGGAGGCAGAACAACGATGTGGAGGGAGAACAACGATGTGGAGGGAGAACAACGATGTGGAGGGAGAACAACGATGTGGAGGGAGAACAACGATGTGGAGGGAGAACAACGATGTGGAGGAAGCTGCAGTCTAACCCTTTAGTGATAACTGTGACTGTTCACAGCCACTGGTGTTGTTTGGTATTTGATAACTGACTGTTCACAGCCACTGGTGTTGTTTGGTATTTGATAACTGACTGTTCACAGCCACTGGTGTTGTTTGGTATTTGATAACTGACTGTTCACAGCCACAGGTGATGTTTGGTATTTGATAACTGACTGTTCACAGCCACTGGTGTTGTTTGGTATTTGATAACTGACTGTTCACAGCCACTGGTGATGTTTGGTATTTGATAACTGACTGTTCACAGCCACAGGTGATGTTTGGTATTTGATAACTGACTGTTCACAGCCACAGGTGATGTTTGGTATTTGATAACTGACTGTTCACAGCCACTGGTGATGTTTGGTATTTGATAACTGACTGTTCACAGCAACAGGCGTGTTGTATGGTATTTGATAACTGACTGTTCACAGCAACAGGCGTGTTGTATGGTATTTGATAACTGACTGTTCACAGCCACAGGTGTTGTATGGTATTTGATAACTGACTGTTCACAGCCACAGGTGTTGTATGGTATTTGATA
This sequence comes from Salvelinus namaycush, assembly GCF_016432855.1. NCBI lineage: Eukaryota > Metazoa > Chordata > Actinopteri > Salmoniformes > Salmonidae > Salvelinus > Salvelinus namaycush. The sequence goes on along the minus strand of NW_024061120.1, from coordinate 370,362 downwards.
ACTGACTGTTCACAGCAACAGGCGTGTTGTATGGTATTTGATAACTGACTGTTCACAGCCACAGGTGTTGTATGGTATTTGATAACTGACTGTTCACAGCAACAGGCGTGTTGTATGGTATTTGATAACTGACTGTTCACAGCAACAGGCGTGTTGTATGGTATTTGATAACTGACTGTTCACAGCCACAGGTGTTGTATGGTATTTGATAACTGACTGTTCACAGCCACAGGTGTTGTATGGTATTTGATAACTGACTGTTCACAGCAACAGGCGTGTTGTATGGTATTTGATAACTGACTGTTCACAGCAACAGGCGTGTTGTATGGTATTTGATAACTGACTGTTCACAGCAACAGGCGTGTTGTATGGTATTTTATAACTGTGACTGTTCTGTGACTGTTCAGGAGCAGATAGAGAGGTGAAATGTCTATATTTTCGAACATTCATTTGAAGATGAAAGGAGGATAATAGCTTGTCTAGCATGTTTAAAAATGTTTAAAAATATATACATGTATATTTTTTAACTCTCTCATTCCTTCTTATGTGGAGAACCTGTGCCTTTCTCTCTAACCATGGTCTAGGTTTGACAGAGGTTTGTTTAAAGCTTATAATAGGGCACTTACTTTTGCAATGCATACAAGGCCCTCCCCCGCCCTCCTTTCGGCAAATCTGACCACGACTCCATTTTTCTCCTCCCTTCATATATAGGCAGAAACTCAAACAGGAAGTACCAGTGCTAAGGACTATTCAACGCTGGTCTGACCAATCGGGAATCAACGCTTCATGATTGTTTTGATCACGCGGACTGGGATATGTTCCGGGTAGACTCAGAGAATAATATCGACGTATACGCTGATTCGGTGAGTGAGTTTATAAGGAAGTGTATAGGAGATGTTGTACCTACTGTGACTATTAAATCCTACCCTAACCAGAAACCGTGGATAGACGGCGGCATTTGTGCAAAACTGAAAGCGCCAAACACCACATTTAACCATGGCAAGGTGACTGGGAATATGTGTAACGGCTTTCTTCCTGAGGTGAAGGAGAGGACCAAAATGCAGCGCGGCTAGTGTTCAACATGATTTAATAAAGAAGAGACAATAACGTGAACACTATACGAAATACAAAATAACAAATGTGAAAACCGAGACAGTCCTATCTGGTGCAGAACACAAAGACAGAAGACAACCACCCACAATCCCCAACACAAAACAAGCCACCTATATATGATTCTCAATCAGGGACAACGATTGACAGCTGCCTCTGATTGAGAACCATATTAGGCTGGACACAGAAACAGACAAACTAGACACACAACATAGAATTCCCACCCAGCTCACGTCCTGACCAACACTAAACAAGAAAAACACATAAGAACTATGGTCAGGACGTGACAGTACCCCCCTCCTGAGGTGCGGACTCCGAACGCACCCCTAAACCTCAAGGGGAGGGTCTGGGTGGGCATCTGTCCGCGGTGGCGGCTCCGGCGCAGGACGAGGACACCACTCCACCATTGTCTTTGTCCCCCTCCTTAGCGTCCTTTGAGTGGCGACCCTCGCCCCCGACCCTGGTCTAGGAACCTTCACAAAGGTCCCCCCTAGATAGAGGAGACAGCTCAGGACAGAGAGGTAGCTCAGGACAGAGAGGTAGCTCAGGACAGAGAGGTAGCTCAGGACAGAGAGGCAGCTCTGGACTAATGGCAGCTCCGGACTGAGGGGCAGCTCCGGACTGAGGGGCAGTTCCGGGCTGAGGGGCAGCTCCGGGCTGAGGGGCAGCTCCGGGCTGAGGGGCAGCTCATGACTGGAGGGCAGCTCATGACTGGAAGGCAGCTCATGACTGGAAGGCAGCTCATGACTGGAAGACAGCTCATGACTGGAAGACAGCTCATGACTGGAGGGCAGCTCATAACTGGAGGGCAGCTCATGACTGGAGGGCAGCTCATGACTGGAGGGCAGCTCATGACTGGAGGGCAGCTCATGACTGGAAGGCAGCTCATGACTGGAAGGCAGCTCATGACTGGCGGGCAGCTCATAACTGGAGGGCAGCTCATAACTGGAAGACAGCTCCTGACTGGCTGGCGGCTCTGGCAGCTCCTGACTGGCTGGCTGCTCTGGCAGCTCCTGACTGGCTGGCGGCTCTGGCAGCTCCTGACTGGCTGGCGGCTCTGGCAGCTCCTGACTGGCTGGCGGCTCTGGCAGCTCCTGACTGGCTGGCGGCTCTGGCAGCTCCTGACTGGCTGGCGGCTCTGGCAGCTCCTGACTGACGGACGGCTCTAGCGGCTCCTGACTGACGGACGGCTCTAGCGGCTCCTGACTGACTGACGGCTCTAGCGGCTCCTGACTGAAGAACGGCTCTGACGGCTCGGGACAGACGGGCGGCTCTAATGGCTCGGGACAGACGGGCGGCTCTAACGGCTCGGGACAGACGTGCGGCTCAGATGACGCTGGGCAGACGGATGGCTCAGATGGCGCTGGGCAGACGGATGGCTCAGATGGCGCTGGGCAGACGGATGGCGCAGATGGCGCTGGGCAGACGGATGGCGCAGATGGCGCTGGGCAGGCAGGCAGTGCAGGCGGCGTTGGGCAGATGGCCGACTCTGACCTGCTGAGGCGCACAGTAGGCCTGGTGCGTGGTCCCGGAACTGGTGGTACCGGACTGGAGACACGCACCTCAAGGCTAGTGCGGGGAGCAGGAACAGGGCACACTGGACTCTCGAGGCGCACTATAGGCCTGGTGCGTGGTACCAGCACTGGTGGTACCGGGCTGAGGGCACGCACCTCAGGGCGAGTGCGGGGAGAAGGAACAGTGCGTACAGGGCTCTGGAGACGCACAGGAGGCTTGGTGCGTGGTGCCGGAGCTGGAGGTACTGGGCTGGAGACACGCACCACAGGGAGAGTGCGTGGAGGAGGAACAGGGCTCTGGAGACGCACTGGAAGCCTGGTGCGTGGTGTAGGCACTGTTGGTACTGGGCTGGGGCGGGAAGGTGGCGCCGGATATACCGGACCGTGCAGGCGTACTGGCTCCCTTGAGCACCGAGCCTGCCCAACCTTACCTGGTTGAATGCTCCCCGTAGCCCGTCCAGTGCGGGGAGGTGGAATAACCCGCACTGGGCTGTGTTGGCGAACCGGGGACACCATGCGTAAGGCTGGTGCCATGTACACCGGCCCGAGGAGATGTACTGGAGGCCAGATATGTTGAGCCGGCTTCATGGCACTTGGCTCAATGCTCAATCTAGCCCGGCCAGTGCGGGGAGGTGGAATAACCCGCCCCGGGCTATGCACACGTACAGGAGACACCGTGCGCTCTTCCGCATAACACGGTGTCTGCCCGTACTCCCGCTCTCCACGGTAAGCATGGGAAGTGGGCGCAGGTTTCCTACCTACCTTCGCCACACTACCCTTTAGCCCCCCCCCCAAGAAATTTTTGGGTGAGCCTCTCGGGCTTCCAGCCGCTCTGCCTTGCTAGCGCCTCATAATGCCGCCTCTCCGCTTTCGCTGCCTCCAGCTCCGCTTTGGGGCGGCGACACTCCTCTGGCTCTGCCCAGGGTCCTTTACCGTCTAGGATTTCCTCCCATGTCCATTCCTCCTGGTACCGCTGCTGCTGTCGCTGCTGCCCGTTTCCACGCTGCTTGGTCCGGGTTAGGTGGGTGGTTCTGTAACGGCTTTCTTCCTGGGGTGAAGGAGAGGACCAAAATGCAGCGCGGCTAGTGTTCAACATGATTTAATAAAGAAGAGACAATAACGTGAACACTATACGAAATACAAAATAACAAATGTGAAAACCGAGACAGTCCTATCTGGTGCAGAACACAAAGACAGAAGACAACCACCCACAATCCCCAACACAAAACAAGCCACCTATATATGATTCTCAATCAGGGACAACGATTGACAGCTGCCTCTGATTGAGAACCATATTAGGCTGAACACAGAAACAGACAAACTAGACACACAACATAGAATTCCCACCCAGCTCACATCCTGACCAACACTAAACAAGAAAAACACATAAGAACTATGGTCAGGACGTGACAATATGGCAGAATACAAACAGTGTAGTTATTCCCGCTGCAAGGCAATCAAACAAGCAAAATGTTAGTATAGAGACAAAGTGGAGTCGCAATTCAACGGCTCAGACATGAGATAACAGGGTCTACAGACAATCACAGACTACAAAAGGAAAACCAGCCACGTCGCCGAGACCGACGTTTTGCTCCCAGACAAACTAAACACCTTCTTCGCCCGCTTTGAGGATAACACAATGCCACCGATGCGGCCCGCTACCAAGGACTGTGGGCTCTCCTTCTCTGTGACCGACTTGAGTAAGACATTTAAACGTTTATTTGCATCTGATTATAATGGACCAATGAACGTTCATCGTTTATTTGCGTATATCCTCCTAGTTCTGGTGCTGGTCTCTTTCAAAAGCAGGAGAGATTGTGCAGTATGGCATCTTCTGTCACTTTGTCTGCTTTGGCTTCCATGTATTTTTCATCACCAAGTGTCAGAGAAGTTCAGTCAGAACCTCTGTATATCCACTGCACACTACGCACTGCACACTTCGCACTGCACACTTCGCACTGCACACTACACACAGCACACTACACACTGCACACTACGCACTGCACACTTCACACTGCACACTTCGCACTGCACACTACACACAGCACACTACACACAGCACACTTCGCACTGCACACTACACACAGCACACTACACACTGCACACTACGCACTGCACACTTCGCACTGCACACTTCGCACTGCACACTACACACAGCACACTACACACAGCACACTACACACTACACACAGTACACTACACACAGCACACTACACACAGCACACTACACACTACACACAGTACACTACACACAGCACACTACACACAGCACACTACACACAGCACACTGCACACTACACACAGCACACTACACACTACACACTGCACACTACACACAGCACACTACACACAGTACACTACACACAGCACACTACACACTGCACACTACACACAGCACACTACACACAGCACACTACACACTGCACACTACACACAACACACTAGACACAGCACACTACACACTACACACAGCACACTGCACACTACACACAGCACACTACACACTGCACACTACACACAGCACACTACACACAGCACACTACACACTGCACACTACACACAGCACACTACACACTGCACACTACACACAGCACACTACACACTACACACTACACACTGCACACTACACACAGCACACTACACACTGCACACAGTACACTATGCAGCGCACACTTCGCATCAGACTGCAAATCAAGTGATTCCCAAACCACACCCTACCAACTCACTCGGAGGGCTCTCTGTTGCCAAGTGTTGCTGACAAAACTTTTAACTTGGGAGGTATTTCATCTGTTACATGTGCAGGGCGCACTGGCCATCTGGCATTTTGGGCAATGCCAGATGGGCTGGTCTAACTTGAGTATTTTGCATAAAATTATAATTATCTGGCCTCATACAGTAGTGTGGAAGCCCAGCCAGGGACAAAAAGCCATATTTACAACCTTTGTGTTGTGATAATTGCATTGTTTGCTCGATAACCTGTTAGTTCCTATGCCTTGCCATCATGATATATAGGCCTAAAGGCCGAGACAATAACAAGACACAGTGGCAGAATAAATTCAAACACACCTTTGTTTCATCACAAAACTGGAGAGAAACCTCTGTCCAGTGAAGTCCACAAAGCACATTGCATGTAACAAAATGCCACAAGGTCTGAAATAGACACCAAAGTCGACATACTGTACAAACAATTATCTAGTCCAATGGCGACACGTCATTCAGGGCAGGTGGGGCATTTTTGTTTTTCTTGCCTGTTTTGCATGTTATTTTGGCATTAATACGTGTCACATATCTCATATGCAAACAGTGTAAAAGAATATATGTTTTGAGCGGTCATCCAACTCGGAATTCCAAGTCGGGAAATCAGTCCTCTTTCTAGAGCTCCGACCTGAAGATCACTGACGTCATGATTCGACCTTGTTTTCCGCGTTCCCAGTTGTCTTGAAAGCCCCGTAAATCCAGAGAATGACAGATTTTGATGGCAAAGTTTGATGACAAAATTTGCCTAAAAAGGACCACCGCACCTTCCTGTAACAAGGTGAGTCCATAAATGTCTTATATTTAGCTGAATAAATGATGTAATATGCCAGTGAGATATGTATACTGTAGCTAAGAAAGTAATACGAAGTGTATGTTGTGTAGTAAGCTGTTAGTAACCCATGTGCCTCACCCTAATAATTTGGTCCCTTTTCCCCTCATAACTTAGCCTACTGTTCTGACTTGGTGGTGCACATGTAGCCTATAGCCTGTTTTAGAGAAATGTAATCATCGAATATTGTAAGAGCTTTCATTGTCTGCTTATTTTCCCCCCTTTATTTATCCTACGGTTCTGACTTGGTGTACATGGAGAACACTGTAAGAATGGCCCATGCTCTGAATTCTGTCGCTGTACATTTCAAAAGTGCTGAACAAATAGTTATATTCACTAAGTCTGTCTTAGCTCGCTCATTAATGTCTTAATCGAAATTACGGATTGCCTTATGCCATAGTTTGTACATCTCAATTGTCAGTAGAAACCACATTTGTTTAAGCAAGTCAGCCATATCAGCTATGTTTTTTTAAAGGCAGTAAATTAAGCTGAATGAACTGTTTCGCTGCCAGACAAGGCTCCGCTGAAAGCCAGGTGTAGCAGTGTAAGGTGTTGGGACTGCTGTTGGGACTCTGCTGTTGGGACAGCTTTATGTAGGCCCTAACAGTTGGTGGGCACTGTTTGTTGCCGTTATAGTGCAATGAATGTATTGTTTAGTGTTTTGATGTGTTGTGGCTTTGCTGGCATGTACCTAAAAACATTTGTTTAAGCCCCACCAAGATTGACATGCAAAATTGCTGCCCCTGATCTAGACTAAGTAATGCAACATCATTTTTTAATCTCCTGCTCTGCTAACTAGCTAGCTAATAACATCAATCAAATCGAACTTTATCTACACTACCGTTAAAAAGTTTGGGGTCACTTAGAAATGTCTTTGTTTTTTAAATAAAAGCACATTTTTTGTTCATTAAAATAACATCAAATTGATCAGAAATACAGTGTAGACATTGTTAATGTTGTAAATGACTATTGTAGCTAGAAACAGCAGATTTTTTATGGAATATCTACAAAGACGTACAGAGACCCATTATCAGCAACCATCACTCCTGTGTTCCAATGGCGTGTTGTGTTAATGAAACTGCCAGTTGAGGACTTGTGAGGGGTATTTTTCTCAAACTAGACACTCTAATGTACTTGTCCTCTTGCTCAGTTGTGCACCAGGGCCTCCCACTCCTGTTTCTATTCTGGTTAGAGCCAGTTTGCGCTGTTCTGTGAAGGGAGTAGTACACAGCGTTGTACGAGATCTTCAGTTTCTTGCCAATTTCTCAAATGGAATAGCCTTCATTTCTCAGAACAAGTATAGACTGACAAGTTTCAGAAGAAAGTTCTTTGTTTCTGGCCATTTTGAGCCTGTAATCGAACCCACAAATGCTGATGCTCCAGATACTCAACAAGTCTAAAGAAGGCCAGTTGTATTGCTTCTTTAATCAAGACAACAGTTTTCGGCTGTGCTAACATAATTGCAAAAGGGTTTTCTAATGATCAATTAGCCATTTAAAAGGATAAACTTGGATTTGTTAACACCTCACACCCTGTTGTAAATCAAGGACAGAACATTCATCTCCCTCTCCAATGTTCACCAGAGGAATGTGCCTTTGTTTCACAGACTTTTTCCCACCGAAACGCTAATGCGTTCTAAAATCAAATCAAATCAAGCTTTATTAGTCACATGAGCCGAATACTACAGGTGTAGACCTTACAGTGAAATGCTTACTTACAAGCCCCTATCCAACAATACAGTTTTAAAAAATACGGATAAGAATAAGAAATTAAATGAACAAATAATTAAAGAGCAGCAGTAAAATCAGAGCCGGTGTAGTACGATTTGATCTTAGTCCTGTATTGATGCTTTGCCTGTCTGATGGTTCGTCGGAGGGCATAGCGGGATTTCTTATACGCTCCGGGTTAGAGTCCCACTCCTTGACAGCGGCAGCTCTAGCCTTTAGCTCAGTGCGGATGTTGCCTGTAATCCATGGCTTCTGATTGGGGTATGTACGTACAGTCACTGTGGAGACAACGTCCTCAATGCATGGATGAGCGTTTTCTTGTTTGCTTATGGCGGAATACAGCTAATTCAATGCTGTCTTGGTGCCAGCCTCAGTCTGTGGTGGTATGTAAACAGCTATAAAAAATACAGATGAAAACTCTCTTGGTATCAGGTATGAAGGTAAGACCCAGATGCAGACACGTCAAATTAACAATGGTTTAATAATCCAACAGGGGCAGGCAATAGACAGGTCAAGGCAGGCAGGGGTCAGTATACCAGAGGTGGGGCAACGGTACCGGACGGCAGTCAGGGTCAGGGTAGGCAGAGGTCATTAATCCAGAGGTGGGTTTAAGGTACAGGTCGGCAGGCAGGTCTCAGGGTCAGGCAGACGGGCTCAGAGTGAGGACAGGCAAGGGTCAAAACCAGGAGGGCGAGATTTGGAAAAGCAAGAGCTGAGAACAAAAATGCTGGTTGACTTGACAAACAAGACGAACTGGCAACAGACAAACAGAGAACACGGGTATAAATACACAGGGGATAATGGGGAAGATGGGCGACACCTGGAGGGGGGTAGAGACAATCACAAAGACAGGTGAAACAGAGCAGGGTGTGACACTAGGTAGGTAGTGTGGTCTACAGCTTATCATGAGATACTCTACCTCAGGCGAGCAACAGCTTGAGACTTCCTTAGATATTGTGCACCAGCTGTTATTTACAAAAATACATAGACCGCCGCCCCTTGTCTTACCAGACGCCACTGTTCTATCCGGTCGGTAGAGCGTATAACCAGCCAGCTGTATGTTGATAGTGTCGTCATTCAGCCATGACTCCGTGAAGCATAAGATATTACAGTTTTGAATGTCGCGTTGGTAGTTTAATCTTCCGCGTAGGTCATCGATTTTATTCTCCAAAGATTACACGTTTACTAGCAGAATGGAAGGAAGTGGGGGTTTATTCAATCGCCTATGAATTCTCAGAAGGCAGCCCGCCCTCTGGCCCCTTTTTCTCTGCCTCCTCTTCACGCAAATCACGGCGATCTGGGCCTGTTCCCGAGAAAGCAGAATATCATTCCCGTCGGGCTCGTCAGACTCATTAAAGGAAAAAAAGGATTCTGCCAGTCCGTGGTGAGTAATCACAGTCCTGATGTCCAGAAGTTATTTTCGGTCGTAAGAGACGGTAGCAGCAACATTATGTACAAAATACGTTAATTTTTTTTTTTTACAAACAACGCAAATAAACAAACAAAAAAACACAGTCGGTTGGGGACACGTAAAACGTCAGCCTTCTTCTCTGGCGCCATGGTTACAATGCGAATAGAAATCCCTCTCACTTATACTTTGCACACGAACCGCCCCCCGCTTGGAGTAAGAAATCATGAAGGTTATCGTTTTTTTTTTAAAGCGAATACTGGAACAATATTTCTAACATAGAACGTGAGGAATGGTCAGAGGAGATCTACAGAATGCTAATGTCATTTTGTTTGTTATTTTGTGATGTCATTAAAATGTTATAAAAGGACATACTGTAACTTGATTAAAGTGTTTTTGTTAAGAGAAGTACATGATTTTAGGAACCATAAGAGAAAATAGTTTTACATAACTTTGTACAAGTGACAAGTCACGCCCTTGAGTGAAGTCAGAGAGCGTGTCAGCCTGACGGAACCGCCCCCTTTTGAATGAACTGTATAAAATGATATGTTAAGAATAAACACATCAGACCAGAGAGACGTAGAGCTGCAGCTGTACGTTTAAAGTGGTTTGAACTCTGAATATCAACACGAGGTAGAGACAATAAAGTCACTTCCCGGACAATCACTTGTACGGCTGATTAGCTGTCCTAAGGAAAGTATCTTTGAAAGTGAATTGAAGTGGGACCATTCTACAACTCTTCTCAAACCACCGTAGTACGCTACTCTCATCACCCCGCTGGGAATCATCGACACGGCTGGCTAGCCTATCTTCAAAGAAGCATCTTCCAGAGCAAATGGAAGGAAAATCAATTCTGTAGTTCTGTTCAGGACTACACGACAAGTCACCGGATACCGGACGACCAGCAGAGGAGAACAACAGAGGAACACCTTTCGGACAATCAGAGCCTTACAAGCGTGCTGCGAAAAGACCCAACCACCTTTCCAAGAAGGCCCTGTCCACCGAGAGAAAACCAAGGATTTTCACATAAATACATTGAAGATTTCTTACTCCAAGCAAGCGGCGGTTTGTGTGCAAATTATAAGTGAGAGTAGTTTCTAAATGTACCAACGTTAAGTGACTCTGTCTCTCTCTCTCTCGCCCTCTCCATGTATTTTGTAACAAGCAGCCATATTGTTGTCAGTCCGCCAGGGATTTTTTTTAATGTATTAAGTGTGTATGTTTATCCTGTGTTCCCATTTCATTAGCTAGTAAATAAATAATTCAACCAATGTGTGTAGTACTGAATCATAAGTAAGGCTCGGGTTTTTGCAGATACAAGGTTACGACTGTTCAGAATGATGATATGATACGAGGTTATGATTAATAAGTTGTCTGTTTATAGATGTGATAGGTAAAGACCTTATAGAGTTTAATTCGGGAGATGATAACTCTTTAAAGAACCGCTCTCGTGGTGCCCCAAATCCTAATGAGTTAATTGTTACATTATTAATTTAATTGGGTAACAATTAAACCTAGTTAGTTGATTAGATACATAAAAGTCATCAGATTAATGAAAGTAAAGTCACGACACAGTGGAGGCTGCTGAGGGGAGGACGGCTGATAGTAATGGCTGGAATGGAGTCAATGGAATGGTATCAACCACATGGAAACCACATGGAAACCATATGGAAACCACATGGAAACCACATGGAAACCATATGGAAACCACATGGAAACCACATGGAAACCATATGAAAACCACATGGAAACCACATGGAAACCATATGGAAACCACATGGAAACCACATGGAAACCATATGGAAACCACATTGAAACCACATTGAAACCATATGGAAACCACATGGAAACCATATGGAAACCATATGGAAACCACATGAAAACCATATGGAAACCACATGGAAACCACATGGAAACCACATGGAAACCACATGGAAACCATATGGAAACCACATTGAAACCATATGGAAACCACATGGAAACCATATGGAAACCATATGGAAACCACATGGAAACCACATGGAAACCATATGGAAACCACATGGAAACCACATGGAAATCACATGGAAACCATATGGAAACCACATTGAAACCATATGGAAACCACATGGAAACCACATGGAAACCATATGGAAACCACATTGAAACCATATGGAAACCACATGGAAACCATATGGAAACCATATGGAAACCACATGGAAACCACATGGAAACCACATGGAAACCATATGTTTGATACCATTCCATTGACTCCATTCCAGCCATTATAATGAGCCGTCCTCCAATCAGCAACCTCTGCTGATAGCTACACAATTCCTTTCCATGTATGGTCTTACGTGCTAAAGGGCTGAGGAAGGTCTGCAGGATGAGAAGGACCAGGAGGTCATGGACACGTTGGAAGGGAGATGCTTTTGATGAGGAGCTACTTGATGAAGACGAGGACGAAGATATGAGACACACACAGGACAGACAGATGAACATGGACTGGCAGAGAAGCAGCTGAACTGGTCCCCCCCCCCCCCCCCCCCCCCCCAGCCCTCATAGGTTGATCCTTCTGGTGGCTGGTGGCTACTGTACATACCAAGCTGGTGGTGCATGTCGTAGAAATGCTCTAGCCTGGTCCCAGATCTGTTTAAGCTGTCGTTGCTAACTCCTAATGTATGATAGTTGTCATGGCATGATACCATAGCGGTTGGCTCTACATAGGAGTTGGCTATATATGTAACGATCGTCCTGGAAAGAAGGGGACCAAAACACAGCGTGGTAAGTGTTCATTATAATTTAATAAAATAACCTGAACACTGAAACAACAAAAACACAACAAAGAGAGTGAACGAAACGAAACAGTTCTGTCTGGTGCAACAACACAAAACAGAAAACAACTACGCACAACAAACAGGTGGAAAAAAAGCTACCTAAGTATGGTTCTCAATCAGAGACAACGATAGACAGCTGCCTCTGATTGAGAACCACACCCGGCCAAACACACAGAAAAAGAAAAACATAGAACACCAGACATAGAATGCCCACCCTAACTCACGCCCTGACCAAACCAGAATAGAGACATCAAAAGGATCTCTAAGGTCAGGGCGTGACAATATAGCACAAACAAACCGAAGCTAACATTTGGCTGGTTGTCAGAACAGAAATAGTTAAACTTTCAATGTACTTGAAGATTACTCTAGAAATTGTTGGCTTTGTTACAGGAAAGATAGAAAGGACAATATGACGTGGTTTGCTTGTGTGGCACCTGAATGCAAGGACAAGCGGTTGTGTATGATTTTTATGGTTATATTATCTTGCACTTGGTTTTCAGGTTTGAATGAGACAATGTTTTCCCCTAACCTTATTATTTCAAAAAAGTTATTATTTATTAACATTATATTACTTCTGTATGTGTTTCCTGTCTCTGTCTGTATCTGTCTGTCTGTTTCTGTCTCTGTCTGTCTCTGTCTGTCTCTGTCTGTCTCTGTCTCTGTCTCTGTCTCTGTCTGTATCTGTCTGTCTCTGTCTGTCTCTGTCTGTCTCTGTCTCTGTCTGTCTCTGTCTCTGTCTCTGTCTGTCTCTGTATCTATGAATAGTGGAGTAGAGTTATTATATCTCTCCATACTCAATTCCGTCAACCAATATCTCCTGGACTGATGATTCTGTATATTCAATTATTTGATGGTCAGTCGGAATCAATAACTTTATTCTAATCAAGAGAAGCTGTTTGGGCCAAAGGAAATAACCCTGTTGTTACTACCTGGTTGTTGGCACATCCTCCTGTTACGAACACTGACACTGACAGAGACACTGACACTTAAAAAAATGCTAAATTTTAACATCCCGTACAAAATAAACCAACACTATTCAAGCACAGACACACTTTAATCTGGGCTGTTATAGGCCAGAAAAGGTTACATGATTTGAAGTTGCACAATGCAGAAATCGCGGTGCCATTTCCTGGTTGCTAATATTTTAATAGTTCACCTAATTTTAGTTTCTGTGACTAAATAAGCTGGTTTAGTTTAGAGAATCATTGTACCATCTAAACCGCTGTGAAATGTATTTTACATAACCCCAAAAATATCGTATTTTCAGCTGTTTGAAGCTGCTGTACAAAAACCGAATAGCAAAAGATACAGAAAATGAAATTTAAGAACGGGAAGCATAGAAACAGAGCACATAGAACAGATCTACCGCTTTAAGATTTGACCGATCAGAAAAGTGCCATTTTGCAGCTTTAATGAATTAATAGACAGGATTCCATCTGGATTGGATCCTCTGTCTGTAACAAAGGGACTGAGTAGTGCTGTAGCTCAGACTAAAATCCCTGTCTGTCTGTCTGGTGTGAATGGTTTGAAATCTGAATGGTTTGTCCTCGGGGGTTTCGCCTGCTAAATAAGTTCTGTTATACTCACAGACATGAATCAAACAGTTTTAGAAACGTCAGAGTGTTTTCTATCTAATAATATGCATATCTTATCTTCTGGGGATGAGTAGCTGGCAGTTTAATTTGGGTATGCTTTTCATCCAAACGTGAAAATGCTGCCCACTATCCTAGAGAAGTTAATTTCCAAAAACACAGCCAGGGTTTGGGTTTAATCTACTCACACATCTCCTTTATTTCTGTTGTACAGTGTTGTGAAGTAGGCTGGTGTCACATTAAAAATACACACACAAAAAATAAGAGTGGTTTAGGCCTGTACTGATGAGATGCCTTTAATGTCTGTTGTGAAAAGATTATGAAAATTCAGAGGAAAAAATGTGGACAAATGGTTCTATTTTAGTCACTCAATGTGTTTTCAGTTAATTTGCGTTTATGCTGGTTTATTTTCCATATTGAGAGATCGAGAGGGGGGAACATATTATTATGACGTTGTACAGGGAAACCATTTGAACAGTTAAATTTGAACAAAAATATATGCATCATTTAGCCTACGCATCTCATTGGAAACACATATCAAAAATAGGACAATACATCTCTGGGGAAGGTGAGCTAGCCTATTTTCTCTGGCGCAACTATCCCTCTGTCTGTCTGACTGTTTGTGTTTGTGTGTCTGTGAGCTGAGGGCATAATTCTGCTTCCGTAACCTATCACCCTGATCTGTCGTTGTGCAGTCTCAGTGCAGAGTGCAGACGGAGTTCTATCGCTGTTGCCAGCTGTCGCGCTCGGCATTGCTCCACGACACGCACACACGTAGCCAAATCCGCGTGCATCCAACCATCCATTCCATATCCAACTCCCCTTTCACTGGCAGACAGCAAGGCAGACCCGGCGGAGACGTCTACTTTAGTCATTCTCCTAACGGGACACAACAGACTCCATCGCTCTAACGGTAAATATCATAATGGTTTATTTAAAAAATAAAATAAGATAGCAATATTGTTTATAACATATTGATGATGATAATGATTGTTTACTTTTCATTCATTTTTTGGGGGTATGTTTGTGTTCGGAGGGGATTTCCAAGTCGTTCTGTGTTGCCAGGTAGGATAGAAGGTTTTTTGATTGAGTTCCATCGGTGTTGTTGTCAGATTTCTGTTTTCTTTTTACTATTACAACGCATGAATTCGGACTAATACGAACATTGAAATATTCTAGGGGAAAAGTATACTACTTTTAATTTATTTTTATATTTTGTAAATGAAGCGGATATTACTGTATTTCCATCTTCATCCCTCTGGCAGAAACTCGTGCCCGAACACGTCGTCAGAAAGGGGTGTGTGCCCTGGAAAGCAGCTCTCAGCCAATGAGCGCTCTTCTCCCGCACAGAAGGACTGTTGTTTACTAGAGGAAGTGAGCTCCTATTAGACGAGACAGCTATACCTCCGGGGTCTTTGCTAGCCTATCAGCGCACTTCCCCCACATGACGCCTTTTAAAACAAGTCTATATGCTTTAAAATCATAAGAAAATGCTACCACAATGTAATCTATGGATGTAATCCGTTAGATTAAACAGAAATGGGATATTGTGCACCACTCAAATCACTCATGCGTCCACACACTACACACTGCTGTTGCATGGTTACAGTCAGACAGATGGGGGTGTTGTGAGCTCTTTTTTTTAAAACGCTCTCACTACAGGATGATGTCATTGGTTGTGTGGTTGACTTTTGGCCTAGAAAGGTTTCATTCTCACAACGTCACTCCTTTTATTGTGTGGAAAACTGTGACTCCACATTCAAGATGCTGATAATAAACATGTAATTACCAGTCATTATGTCAATTAAAACATTGTATATTAATATTTATATGCACACAACAACAAAAAAACATCACATTATTGCGGCTTTTCTTCCAACGAAGAGATGGCTTTTATGCTATGATCCTTCTCCTTGAACTAGAACGATAGAAGAGAATGACTTATAAAACTCCATGATGTGACATAGATAAATAAAGGTCTATTTTCAATCTCCTCTCTGTAGGGAGTAGGACTGTACAGTGTAGATCACCAGCACTACCAGCAGCAGCACCATGGCAACCAAGAGACCAGGGGAGAAGACCTCTTCGGCAGCAGGACCCACAGACACCAGGCAGTCTGAGGCAGAGATACAGGAGACACTGGTAAGACACTGGACCCATAACATGTAGAACTTGCGTGATTAATAGATTCTTCTCAATTCTAATTTTTCTTTGCTTTATAACTACAATTATTTTCACAGTTTAACTGTACAGGTGTCATTGTCTCATCTGTGCCTCCCTCTCTGAGTCTCCCCCATATCTTATCAGTTGCACCTCTGTCCCCATGTCTCTCTGCAGGTGTACATGCTGTGCTGTCAGTGTGTCTGACTCTCTACCTCTGTCTCTCTGCAGGTGTATATGCTGTGCTGTCAGTGTGTCTGACTCTCTACCTCTGTCTCTCTGCAGGTGTACATGCAGTGCTGTGGACAGGAAGCCCCTAACATGACAGAGAGCAACGGCCATAGGAACGTTATGACTAGGAACCATCAGGTCCCGGTCTTCGTGCCCCGGGGGAGGGCTGAGGGGGGCTGGACCCACCCCTCGGCTCCTCAGCAGACTACAACTCCCACAGTGCCCTCCTGCCCTGTGTCTGCCCCTTACAGGTAAGCCCTCTCTCTCTCTATGTGGGCATCGTTCAGCCTAAAGCTGACATTCAACTTACAACGTCAACTGTTATCTTGGTACTCCTCAATGGATTCTCAGTTCTTCATCTGCTCCTCTTCTTTGACTTGTCTCTGTAAGTGGAGAGACATCTGAGGCACCATCACACATCACTCAAAACCCCAAAAATAAACCCCAACACCTTTTCCATGTTATCCTCAAATTCCAGAGCCTAGAGTCAATACATTCTAAGTTCTTCATCAACCTCCTCTTCTTTGACTTGTCTGTTTAGGTGGAGTTTGTGGTTGCGCCAAGATAAATCCATGTTGTAATTATTGTCCCCTTCTACTACTCAGTTTCCGGAGCCCAGAGTCGGTGGAGATGGATGAGATCATGGCAGCCATGGTTCTGACCAGTATGTCCTGCAGCCCTGTGGTCCAGAGCTCTCCTCAGAGTCAGAATGACCCTGTACCAGGTAAATTAGTCAATAAAGCTGATCCGTCTCTCTCGCTCCCTCACTCTCTCTCTCCCTCTCTCTCTCTCCCTCTCTCTCTCTCTCTCTCTCTCTCTCTCTCTATCTCTCTCTCTCTCTCTCTCTCTCTCTCTCTCTCTCTCTCTCTCTCTCTCTCTCTCTCTCTCTCTCTCTCTCTGAGGGCTTGACAGTTGAGAGCTTGATAGTTGAGGGCTTGATAGTTGAGGGCTTGATGACTGAGTGCTTGATAGCTGAGGGCTTGATAGTCGGAGGGCTTGATAGCTGAGGGCTTGATAGTTGACAGTTGAATCAGGTGTGCTAGTTCTGGCACAATTCAAATACAGGAACCAGCAACAGAAGCTTCCCTCCTCTCTCTCTAACATGGTTATATAGTGACTATATTGACCACCATGCTGTCTCTCTAACATGGTTATATAGTGACTATATTGACCACCATGCTGTCTCTATAACATGGTTATATAGTGACTATATTAACCACCATGCTGTCTCTATAACATGGTTATATAGTGACTATATTGACCACCATGCTGTCTCTATAACATGGTTATATAGTGACTATATTGACCACCATGCTGTCTCTAACATGGTTATATAGTGACTATATTGACCACCATGCTGTCTCTAACATGGTTATATAGTGACTATATTGACCACCATGCTGTGTCTATAACATGGTTATATAGTGACTATATTGACCACCATGCTGTCTCTCTAACATGGTTATATAGTGACTATATTAACCACCATGCTGTCTCTATAACATGGTTATATAGTGACTATATTGACCACCATGCTGTCTCTCTAACATGGTTATATAGTGACTATATTGACCACCATGCTGTCTCTCTAACATGGTTATATAGTGACTATATTGACCACCATGCTGTCTCTATAACATGGTTATATAGTGACTATATTGACCACCATGCTGTCTCTATAACATGGTTATATAGTGACTATACTGACCACCATGCTGTCTCTAACATGGTTATATAGTGACTATATTGACCACCATGCTGTCTCTATAACATGGTTATATAGTGACTATATTGACCACCATGCTGTCTCTCTAACATGGTTATATAGTGACTATATTGACCACCATGCTGTCTCTATAACATGGTTATATAGTGACTATATTGACCACCATGCTGTCTCTAACATGGTTATATAGTGACTATATTGACCACCATGCTGTCTCTAACATGGTTATATAGTGACTATATTAACCACCATGCTGTCTCTATAACATGGTTATATAGTGACTATATTGACCACCATGCTGTCTCTCTAACATGGTTATATAGTGACTATACTGACCACCATGCTGTCTCTCTAACATGGTTATATAGTGACTATATTGACCACCATGCTGTCTCTCTAACATGGTTATATAGTGACTATATTGACAACCATGCTGTCTCTAACATGGTTATATAGTGACTATATTAACCACCATGCTGTCTCTATAACATGGTTATATAGTGACTATATTGACCACCATGCTGTCTCTATAACATGGTTATATAGTGACTATATTGACCACCATGCTGTCTCTAACATGGTTATATAGTGACTATATTGACCACCATGCTGTGTCTATAACATGGTTATATAGTGACTATATTGACCACCATGCTGTCTCTATAACATGGTTATATAGTGACTATATTGACCACCATGCTGTCTCTCTAACATGGTTATATAGTGACTATATTAACCACCATGCTGTCTCTATAACATGGTTATATAGTGACTATATTGACCACCATGCTGTCTCTAACATGGTTATATAGTGACTATATTGACCACCATGCTGTCTCTATAACATGGTTATATAGTGACTATATTGACCACCATGCTGTCTCTAACATGGTTATATAGTGACTATATTGACCACCATGCTGTCTCTATAACATGGTTATATAGTGACTATATTGACCACCATGCTGTCTCTCTAACATGGTTATATAGTGACTATATTGACCACCATGCTGTCTCTCTAACATGGTTATATAGTGACTATATTAACCACCATGCTGTCTCTCTAACATGGTTATATAGTGACTATATTAACCACCATGCTGTCTCTAACATGGTTATATAGTGACTATATTGACCACCATGCTGTCTCTCTAACATGGTTATATAGTGACTATATTAACTACCATGCTGTCTCTATAACATGGTTATATAGTGACTATACTGACCACCATGCTGTCTCTATAACATGGTTATATAGTGACTATATTGACCACCATGCTGTCTCTAACATGGTTATATAGTGACTATATTAACCACCATGCTGTCTCTCTAACATGGTTATATAGTGACTATATTGACCACCATGCTGTCTCTATAACATGGTTATATAGTGACTATATTGACCACCATGCTGTCTCTAACATGGTTATATAGTGACTATATTGACCACCATGCTGTCTCTAACATGGTTATATAGTGACTATATTGACCACCATGCTGTCTCTAACATGGTTATATAGTGACTATATTGACCACCATGCTGTCTCTATAACATGGTTATATAGTGACTATATTGACCACCATGCTGTCTCTCTAACATGGTTATATAGTGACTATATTGACCACCATGCTGTCTCTAACATGGTTATATAGTGACTATATTGACCACCATGCTGTCTCTAACATGGTTATATAGTGACTATATTGACCACCATGCTGTCTCTATAACATGGTTATATAGTGACTATATTGACCACCATGCTGTGTCTCTAGGTCCATCATCAGGGGGCAGAGACATGGAGTGTGGGAGCGGAGACTTGGAGTGTGGGAGCGGAGACATGGAGTGTGGGGGTGGGGAGCTGTCTGACAGCGGCAGCAGTGGCTACTGGAGCCGGGACCACGACAACGTTAGTCCCGTCCTGTCCCTGTCCGTCATGGAGATGGACAGCAGCCCCGACGAAGGACTGCACACGGAGCTGGAGCAGGGTGTGGAGCTAAATGTAGCCAAGAGGTCAAAGGTGAGGGGGGAGGAGACTGTCGCCATGGCATTAGAGAGAGAAAGAAGGAGTTGAAGAATCGTTGTGCAAGTCTGGTGTTTTAAAAACGGTCACTTATCCTTCCCTTCGTTTTCAATCTCTATTTTAGTGCTGAGAGACAAGTGCTTTTTGGGACTGGTTCGGTCATTGGTTCGGTTATTAAAAAATAATCAAAATTTTTGGTTTCGATTTATTATATTTTTTACATTACATGCATTATGAAATAGTGACATAAAAATAATTGTAGAGCAAAAATAGTAAACATTCAGTTGCCAAAACATGTAAAATATTCCGTAGTCACTGTCAGGTCCACATTGGGTAGACATCAATACAGAAACAGGAAATGACTATGAAATAATATTTTTATTTATCTGTGTTTTATTACTTCGTTTCTATTTGATGACTTTATTCTTTTTCATTCCTTAAAGTCATCATCTCATCTGTGCCCAGACAGACAGCCAGTCAGCTAGACAGCCAGACAGTCAGCCAGTCAGCTAGACAGCCAGCTATCCAGCCAGGCAGTCAGCCAGACAGCCAGACAGCCAACCAGCCAGCCAGTCAGCTAGCCAGTCAGCCAGTCAGCTAGACAGCCAGCTATCCAGCCAGGCAGTCAGCCAGACAGCCAACCAGCCAGCCAGTCAGCTAGCCAGACAGCCAGTCAGACAGTCAGACAGCCAGACAGCCAGTCAGCCAACCAGCCAGCCAGCCAGCCAGCCAGTCAGACAGACAGCCAGTCAGCCAGCCAGCCAGCCAGCCAACCAGCCAGCCAGTCAGACAGTCAGACAGCCAGTCAGACAGCCAGCCAGCCAGTCAGCCAGCCAGCCAGTCAGCCAACCAGCCAGCCAGTCAGCCAACCAGCCAGCCAGCCAGCCAGCCAGCCAGCCAGACAGCCACACAGCCAGTCAGCCAGCTAGTCAGACAGCCAGTCAGACAGTCAGACAGCCAGTCAGCCAACCAGCCAGTCAGACAGCCAGTCAGACAGTCAGACAGCCAGACAGCCAGTCAGCCAACCAGCCAGCCAGTCAGACAGCCAGACAGCCAGCCAGTGAGACAGTCAGCCAGACAGCCAGTCAGCCAGCCAGTCAGCCAGCCAGCCAACCAGCCAGCCAGCCAGCCAGTCTGACAGTCAGACAGCCAGTCAGACAGTCAGCCAGCCAGCCAGTCAGCCAACCAGCCAGTCAGCCAACCAGCCAGCCATCTAATGTAATCTCTGTTCTCCCTATACTGTACTGTCTTTAGTTATCCTATTTAGCTAGGCTAGCCTGCTTGAGTATGCTGCAGAGCTGTCTGACTAAATCACTTGACTAGTTCCTCGAAGTACGTGAGGCATATTTTCAAGACTGCTTATTACCAACTACTACAACTATCAATCAGGTAGACCTACCTCATGACTGTCTCTATCCCTCCCATTATCAATCAGGTAGACCTACCTCATGACTGTCTCTATCCCTCCCATTATCAATCAGGTAGTCCTACCTCATGAACTGTCTCTATCCCTCCCATTATCAATCAGGTATACCTACCTCATGACTATCTATCCCTCCCATTATCAATCAGGTAGTCCTACCTCATGACTGTCTCTATCCCTCCCATTATCAATCAGGTAGTCCTACCTCATGACTGTCTCTATCCCTCCCATTATCAATCAGGTATACCTACCTCATGACTGTCTATCCCTCCCATTATCAATCAGGTATACCTACCTCATGAACTGTCTCTATCCCTCCCATTATCAATCAGGTAGACCTACCTCATGAACTGTCTCTATCCCTCCCATTATCAATCAGGTAGACCTACCTCATAAACTGTCTCTATCTGTAACGGTTCTCGTGGGCTGAAGGAAGAGTGGACCAAGGTGCAGCGTTTAAAGTGTTCATGATTTAATCCAACAAAACTAATTGAACAAAAACAACAAACAGGAGAACGAAAGCGAAACAGTTCTGTCTGGTGCAGCAACACAAAAACAGAAAACAACTACCCACAAAACACAGGTGGGAAAAGGCTACCTAAGTATGGTTCTCAGAGACAACGATAGACAGCTGCCTCTGATTGAGAACCACACCCGGCCAAACACATAGAAATAGACAACATAGAACAAAAACATAGAATGCCCACCCCAACTCACACCCTGACCAACCAAAATAGAGACATACAAAGGATCTCTAAGGTCAGGGCGTGACACTATCCCTCTCCTTCACAATCAGCTAGACCTACCTCATGAACTGTCTCGATCCCTCTTAATTAATTATTTGATTTCTCTTTAGAGAAATGGCGCGTTGAGCTCACCAAAAATAAAGGAACTAAATGGATTTCAAGTAATGAACCGACATCGGTCAATTTGTTGTTTAATAACCTAAAAATCACTCACCTCTACTCTATTTTCCTCTCTCTCTTTGTCTGTCTGTCTCTCTCTCTCTCTCTCTCTCTCTCTCTCTCTCTCTCTCTCTCTCTCTCTCTCTCTCTCTCTCTCTCTCTCTCTCTGTCTCTCTCTCTCTCTCTCTCTCTCTCTCTCTCTCTCTCTCTCTCTCTCTCTCTCCCTCTCTCTCTGATCACAGAGTTCTTTCAGAGGAGCATACAGGTGTCTGTGGCCCAGCTGTGGCAAGGTGCTCACGTCTTCAGTTGGGATGAAAAGACATGTCCGTGTGCTGCATCTGGGGTGAGATCTCTTCTCAGACAGCTGTTATTAAACTCCAAAAAACGATATTGTTAACTTACTCTCTCTCCTTTGTCTATCCCTTCCAAATTCATACACACACACACACACACACACACGTATGCACGCACGCACGAACACACAAACACACACCACAACCCTACACACACACAGCAGTGCATCGGAGCAGTCCCACAGAGAGGAGGATTTCTACTACACTGACTTCTCCTGCAGAGCTCCACCAGCCCTCGTCCCGGCCTCTCACGTCCCCTACGGCTCCCCTCCAGGCCCTGGTCCAGGTTCCGGTCTCCAGATCCCCTCCTCTACCTCGTCCTCACCCTCAGGGTCAGGCAGCTCCAGGCCCAGCTCAGGCCCAGGGTCAACCCCAGGGTCAGGCAGCTCCAGGCCCAGCTCCAGGCACAGCTCAGGCCCAGGGTCAACCCCAGGGTCAGCTCCAGACCAGCCCAGCCCTCTCAGCCAGTCTGCCCCCAGTTCCTTTTCGCAGATACAGACAGACCACCTGTATCAGGTGGGTTGATTTATTTAACCGGGATATTCCACTCAGTAACGATTGACTCTCTGGGTCTGCCCTGGCTTGCAGAGTGTCAGTACTTCTCTGTTTTGTACTTGTCTTGGGTTTATGGGTTTAGAAACAACAGCAAGGCATCTTGAAAAGGGGTGGAGTTTTAACTAGAATGTCTGTAAAATAAATGTATGGGAGTTTGAGAGATGTCTGGTCTGATGTTGTCTTCTTGTCTTCCAGGCCTGCGCTCCCCTCCAGGTGACGGTGTCCTGTCACAACCCCGCCCCCTGTTGTTGGACCCCTCCCCCTCTCACCGTCTCTAACCAGCCCAGTCACCACAACTCCCAGGTACGTCTGCTCTCTCCTCCTCCTGGTTAGCCTCAACTCCAGTCATCACAACTCCCAGGTACGTCTGCTCTCTTCTCCTCCTGGTTAGCCTCAACTCCAGTCACCACAACTCCCAGGTACGTCTGCTCTCTTCTCCTCCTGGTTAGCCTCAACTCCAGTCATCACAACTCCCAGGTACGTCTGCTCTCCTCCTCCTGGTTAGCCTCAACTCCAGTCACCACAACTCCCAGGTATGTCTGCTCTCTCCTCCTCCTGGTTAGCCTCAACTCCAGTCACCACAACTCCCAGGTACGTCTGCTCTCTTCTCCTCTTGGTTAGCCTCAACTCCAGTCATCACAACTCCCAGGTACGTCTGCTCTCCTCCTCCTGGTTAGCCTCAACTCCAGTCATCACAACTCCCAGGTACGTCTGCTCTCTTCTCCTCCTGGTTAGCCTCAACTCCAGTCACCACAACTCCCAGGTACGTCTGCTCTCTTCTCCTCTTGGTTAGCCTCAACCCCAGTCGTTCCTTCCAGGTCTCTCCAGAACGAGAATATCTTGTGATATCTTGTGGGTATCTATCTCCTGATATCTATCTCCTGATACCTATCTCCTGATACCTATCTCCTAAAATCTAGCTGATACCTATCTCCTGATACCTATCTCCTGATATCTATCTCCTGATATCTATCTCCTGATACCTATCTCCTGATATCTATCTCCTGATACCTATCTCCAGATACCTATCTCCTGATATCTATCTTCTGATATCTATCTCCTGATATCTATCTTCTGATATCTATCTCCTGATACCTATCTCCTGATACCTATCTCCTGATATCTATCTCCTGATATCTGGCTGATATCTTTCTCCTGATATCTATCTCCTGATTACCTATCTCCTGATATCTATCTCCTGATATCTATCTCCTGATACCTATCTCCTGATATCTATCTCCAGATACCTATCTCCTGATATCTATCTCCTGATACCTATCTCCTGATATCTATCTCCTGATATCTATCTCCTGATATCTATCTCCTGATATCTATCTCCTGATATCCATCTCCTGATATCTGGCTGATATCTATCTCCTGATATCTATCTCCTGATACCTATCTCCTGATACCTGTATCCTGATATCTATCTCCTGATACCTATCTCCTGATATCTATCTCCTGATACCTATCTCCTGATATCTATCTCCTGATATCTATCTCCTGATACCTATCTCCTGCTACCTATCTCCTGATATCTATCTCCTGATATCCATCTCCTGATATCTGGCTGATATCTATCTCCTGATACCTATCTCCTGATACCTATCTCCTGATACCTATCTCCTGATATCTATCTCCTGATACCTATCTCCTGATATCTATCTCCTGATATCTATCTCCTGATATATATCTCCTGATACCTATCTCCTGATACCTGTCTCCTGATACCTATCTCCTGATACCTGTCTCCTGATATCTATCTCCTGATATCTATCTCCTGATACCTATCTCCTGATATCTATCTCCTGATACCTATCTCCTGATATCTATCTCCTGATATCTATCTCCTGATATCTATCTCCTGATACCTATCTCCTGATATCTATCTCCTGATACCTATCTCCTGATACCTATCTCCTGATACCTATCTTCTGATACCTATCTCCTGATACCTATCTCCTGATACCTATCTCCTGCTATCTATCTCCTGATACCTATCTCCTGATACCTATCTCCTGATATCTATCTCCTGATACCTATCTCCTGATACCTATCTCCTGATATCTATCTCCTGATATCTATCTCCTGATACCTATCTCCTGATATCTTTCTCCTGATATCTATCTCCTGATACCTATCTCCTGATACCTATCTCCTGATACCTATCTCCTGATATCTATCTCCTGATACCTATCTCCTGATACCTATCTCCTGATATCTATCTCCTGATACCTATCTCCTGATACCTATCTCCTGATATCTATCTCCTGATATCTATCTCCTGATATATATCTCCTGATACCTATCTCCTGATATCTATCTCCTGATATATATCTCCTGATACCTATCTCCAGCAGAGCACCAGTAGGCCAACAGCTGGATGTGATATTAATTGTGACTATTTAATGATTTCTTATTACAAGAGATGCTATACTTATCTAAAAATAAGTATTTCCCCTCCCTCCTCTTCTCTTCTCCCCTCCCCCTGCTTCCTATCTTTTGCCCATTACAGGTGGTGAGGGGTCGCTGCAGGTCTGTGAGTGTGGGAGAACAGTGGCTTCAACAGAACAGCACCACCAACAGGCTAACCCCCATGAGAGCAGCCTCCCCGTCACGCTCTCACTGCTCCTTCAGGTAGTCACCGTGTACCCTCTCTTCTCTCTATCCTCCCCGTCACTCTCTCACTGCTCCTTCAGGTAGTCACCGTGTACCCTCTCTTTTCTCTCTCCTCCCCGTCACGCTCTCACTGCTCCTTCAGGTAGTCACCGTGTACCCTCTCTTCTCTCTCTCCTCCCCGTCACGCTCTCACTGCTCCTTCAGGTAGTCACCGTGTACCCTCTCTTTTGTCTCTCCTCCCCGTCACGCTCTCACTGCTCCTTCAGGTAGTCACCGTGTACCCTCTCTTTTCTCTCTCCTCCCCGTCACTCTCTCACTGCTCCTTCAGGTAGTCACCGGGTACCCTCTCTTCTCTCTCCTCCCCGTCACTCTCTCACTGCTCCTTCAGGTAGTCACCGTGTACCCTCTCTTTTCTCTCTCCTCCCCGTCACGCTCTCACTGCTCCTTCAGGTAGTCACCGTGTACCCTCTCTTCTCTCTCTCCTCCCCGTCACGCTCTCACTGCTCCTTCAGGTAGTCACCGGGTACCCTCTCTTCTCTCTCTCCTCCCCGTCACTCTCTCACTGCTCCTTCAGGTAGTCACCGGGTACCCTCTCTTCTCTCTCTCCTCCCCGTCACGCTCTCACTGCTCCTTCAGGTAGTCACCGTGTACCCTCTCTTCTCTCTCTCCTCCCCGTCACTCTCTCACTGCTCCTTCAGGTAGTCACCGTGTACCCTCTCTTCTCTCTCTCCTCCCCGTCACGCTCTCACTGCTCCTTCAGGTAGTCACCGTGTACCCTCTCTTTTCTCTCTCCTCCCCGTCACGCTCTCACTGCTCCTTCAGGTAGTCACCGTGTACCCTCTCTTCTCTCTCTCCTCCCCGTCACGCTCTCACTGCTCCTTCAGGTAGTCACCGTGTACCCTCTCTTTTCTCTCTCCTCCCCGTCACGCTCTCACTGCTCCTTCAGGTAGTCACCGGGTACCCTCTCTTTTCTCTCTCCTCCCCGTCACTCTCTCACTGCTCCTTCAGGTAGTCACTGTGTACCCTCTCTTTTCTCTCTCCTCCCCGTCACTCTCTCACTGCTCCTTCAGGTAGTCACCGTGTACCCCCTCTTCTCTCTCTCCTCCCCGTCACGCTCTCACTGCTCCTTCAGGTAGTAACTGTGTACCCTCTCTTCTCTCTCTCCTCCCATCACGCTCTCACTGCTCCTTCAGGTAGTCACCGTGTACCCTCTCTTCTCTCTCTCCTCCCCGTCACTCTCTCACTGCTCCTTCAGGTAGTCACCGTGTACCCTCTCTTTTCTCTCTCCTCCCCGTCACGCTCTCACTGCTCCTTCAGGTAGTCACCGTGTACCCTCTCTTCTCTCTCTCCTCCCCGTCACGCTCTCACTGCTCCTTCAGGTAGTCACCGTGTACCCTCTCTTTTCTCTCTCCTCCCCGTCACGCTCTCACTGCTCCTTCAGGTAGTCACCGTGTACCCTCTCTTTTGTCTCTCCTCCCCGTCACTCTCTCACTGCTCCTTCAGGTAGTCACCGTGTACCCTCTCTTTTCTCTCTCCTCCCCGTCACGCTCTCACTGCTCCTTCAGGTAGTCACCGTGTACCCTCTCTTTTCTCTCTCCTCCCCGTCACGCTCTCACTGCTCCTTCAGGTAGTCACCGTGTACCCTCTCTTCTCTCTCTCCTCCCCGTCACGCTCTCACTGCTCCTTCAGGTAGTCACCGTGTACCCTCTCTTTTCTCTCTCCTCCCCGTCACGCTCTCACTGCTCCTTCAGGTAGTCACCGTGTACCCTCTCTTTTCTCTCTCCTCCCCGTCACGCTCTCACTGCTCCTTCAGGTAGTCACCGTGTACCCTCTCTTTTGTCTCTCCTCCCCGTCACGCTCTCACTGCTCCTTCAGGTAGTCACCGTGTACCCTCTCTTTTCTCTCTCCTCCCCGTCACTCTCTCACTGCTCCTTCAGGTAGTCACCGGGTACCCTCTCTTTTCTCTCTCCTCCCCGTCACGCTCTCACTGCTCCTTCAGGTAGTCACCGTGTACCCTCTCTTTTCTCTCTCCTCCCCGTCACTCTCTCACTGCTCCTTCAGGTAGTCACCGGGTACCCTCTCTTCTCTCTCTCCTCCCCGTCACGCTCTCACTGCTCCTTCAGGTAGTCACCGTGTACCCTCTATTTTCTCTCTCCTCCCCGTCACGCTCTCACTGCTCCTTCAGGTAGTCACCGTGTACCCTCTCTTTTCTCTCTCCTCCCCGTCACTCTCTCACTGCTCCTTCAGGTAGTAACTGTGTACCCTCTCTCCTCTCTCTTGTCTTCTCCTCGCCCCTCTTCTTTAGTTAAGCACCATTTAGCCTCCCCTCTCTTCTCCTTTCCCCTCTGTCTCAACTATCTCTCCTCTCCCCTCTGTCTCAACTATCTCTCCTCTCCCCTCTGTCTCAACTATCTCTCCTCTCCCCTTTGTCTCAACTATCTCTCCTCTCCCCTCTGTCTCAACTATCTCTCCTCTCCAGTTCCTTATAGCCCTTCTATCTTTCTCTTCTATGTCTGTCTGTACACCTCTCCCAATGGGATGAGAGGGCATGATTAGTTAGCTAGATAAGAAACATGAAGGAGAATGTGTCTCTCTAACACGGTCTTTTCTATTGTACTGGTAGATCATATTCCTTTTCTCTCACCATGCTGTATGTATTGGGTTTACAATTATCCTCACCTTGATTGTGTCTTCCCAGCAAACCAAAATTGGTTATGTGAAGGTTCCCAGAACATTCATTAGGTCGCGGGCAAATGTTCTCATAACACAAAAAAATGTCTCGTCGTAGTGATAATTATAGAATGTTTGTATAAAACATTCACCTGATGTTGCAAGAACGTTCCTAGAACACATTTAATCTGTTCTTTAAAGCTTCTCAGAACGTTCCTAGAACACATGTAATCTGTTCTTTAAAGCTTCTCAGAACGTTCCTAGAACACATGTAATCTGTTCTTTAAAGCTTCTCAGAACGTTTCATTAGGTTGTTGGGAACAGTCTGGTGGAAACATTTTGGGGACATCAAGAAAGATATGTTCCCAAAAACACCAAAACTGTCCAGTTGAGTGGATAATTCTACAATGTTTATTTTAGGTTGCAAAAAAAACATTTGCCTGATGTTGTAAGAACATTCCCAAAACACATTTTTAAAGGTTCCCAGAACATTTGATTAGGTTGTGGGAACAGTGTGGATACAATACAAGAGATATGTTCCCAAAACACAAAATATGCTCAATAGACATTCATACAACGTTTAAGTTAGGTTGGTACAGGACATTCCCTTAATGTTGTAACAATGAAATAAGTACGTTTTCATTACATCATAGCGTATTTGATTTAGGTTTAACATAATATTCCAATGATGTTCACACAATATACATTTCACCTTGTTTTTGAGGTCCTCGGAACATTTTCGAAATTGTTATATTTAAAGTTTAACATAATATTACCCGAACATTCTCAGCATGCAAATTTGTAGCTACTTAAAGCATATTGGAAGACATCCCATCGTTGATTTAATGGCGATTTGCGTTTGAGGACTGTATTGTAGGTGATATGGAGACACATGTTAATTTCATTCACTGGACATTTGAAGAGCTTTTTGTTATATAGACACACCCATGTTTTGTTATACTTCATATGTTGACAACGTGTGGGGTTTGAACCTGCCATGTTTGGTTCCCTAGCCTATAATATATTTTACACCATTTTTTTTCCCCACGAGGGATTTTTAGAAACACTTAAGATAAGGGCTGTGTTTCATGTAGGCTTACCCTGGCGTGACCTTTTGATAACCATGTAAATCTCTCTAGGACAAGGGGACTTTTATCAATATATTCGCCTGTATTTACCTCAGAAAAATGAAATGCTAATTAGCTGCTAATGTGGCTATCATAAAAAACTACAAACGCCATGATGATCTGGACGAGACTGCCGAATCGAGGCAAAGGTAAGAATCAATGGATTAACTATCTAATGTTAGATAAATGTGGTAATTAATAAATTGGCTACATTTCTTTAAATTGGCAATTCTGTGAACTCTCTTGTGCAAGTTTTAAATGTACACAATACCTGTTAGCAAAGGTGTCAGTTAGAGATGACGTGCAGGAGCATGCTGGGATTTGTCGTCTTGCATGATGTCTACTTTGATGTCTAATTAGCATTTTTCAAATCTGAGAATAAATAGAGCCGAATATATTGATAAAAGTCACCTTGTCCTAGAGAGATTTAAATGGATAAGCCTACACATTTAAAAAATGAATGGGGGGGGGTACGATTGGAACCATTTCCCTGTTTGACCGCTAGGTTTTATGGGTATTATGACACCGCCACTGTGGGGCTCTATACAGTCCTCTAATGCGAATTGCAATTCTATCTGGTGAGAACAGTAATAGGGATGTGTTCCAATGTTATTTCATTTACATGCTAAGAATCTTGTTGTAATATTAAACAAAACTTCAATATAACATTTTCTAAATCTTCCCGAGGACCTCCAAGACAAGTTAAAATGTATATTGTGTGAACATCAATGACATCAATGGAATATTATGTTAAACCAAAAACAAATATCCTATGAACGACATAAAAACAGACTTATTTGATTCTTATTTGATTAAGGGAATGTCCTAATGTTCTGGGACTGTTCCCGGTTTGCTGGGTGGTGTTTCATCCCTGTAGGAAGGGACGAGGGGAAGCCAAAATGTTTCTTGTATATCATCCCTGTAGGA
This sequence comes from Salvelinus namaycush, assembly GCF_016432855.1. Taxonomy (NCBI): domain Eukaryota; kingdom Metazoa; phylum Chordata; class Actinopteri; order Salmoniformes; family Salmonidae; genus Salvelinus; species Salvelinus namaycush. The sequence continues at coordinate 339,892 of NW_024061120.1, read as the reverse complement.
AGGGACGAGGGGAAGCCAAAATGTTTCTTGTATATCATCCCTGTAGGAAGGGACGAGGGGAAGCCAAAATGTTTATTGTATATCATCCCTGTAGGAAGGGACGAGGGGAAGCCAAAACGTTTCTTGTATATCATCCCTGTAGGAAGGGACGAGGGGAAGCCAAGACGTTTCTTGTATATCATCCCTGTAGGAAGGGACGAGGGGAAGCCAAGACGTTTCTTGTACATCATCCCTGTAGGAAGGGACGAGGGGAAGCCAAAACGTTTCTTGTGTTTCATCCCTGTAGGAAGGGACGAGGGGAAGCCAAAACGTTTCTTGTATATCATCCCTGTAGGAAGGGACGAGGGGAAGCCAAGACGTTTCTTGTATATCATCCCTGTAGGAAGGGACGAGGGGAAGCCAAGACGTTTCTTGTACATCATCCCTGTAGGAAGGGACGAGGGGAAGCCAAAACGTTTCTTGTGTTTCATCCCTGTAGGAAGGGACGAGGGGAAGCCAAGACGTTTCTTGTACATCATCCCTGTAGGAAGGGACGAGGGGAAGCCAAAACGTTTCTTGTGTTTCATCCCTGTAGGAAGGGACGAGGGGAGGCCAAGAAGTGTCGTAAGGTGTACGGAGTGGAGCGCAAGGAGCAGTGGTGCACGGCCTGCCGCTGGAAGAAAGCATGCCAGCGCTTCCCAGACTAAACGAGCGCGCGAACGACGGCTGATGAAAAAAAGAGAGGACACGATCACAACCAGGGCCTGTTAGCCATCATGAACAACAAATTCCTTTTTTTCTACCTTGTTTTTTCCCCCCCTCAAGGAATAAAGTGATTTGTGTATTTTTTGTTGTAAACGTTGACCTGAGCAGTGAGTCAGTGTGTGATGTTAGCTAGTAGTTGAGGCTGTGTTATGACGTGGTAGGCCTACAACGTTCGTCCTTCCTAGCCTGGTCCCAGACCTGTTGGTGCTGTGTAGCATGACAACGACCATAGGAGTTAGCTATACACAGGGACCGAACTTTTTGGGGTACTGGCTTGTAACCCTGGGTAACAATCGGCTCAAAAGTCTGTGCCATGCGATATTTCTAAGGACAAACTTAAGACCGTCCTGGCGGGCTAGTGTGGCACGTTTTCTACTAGCCCGATCTGAAAAGTACTAGCCCGATCAGAAAAGTACTAGCCCGATCTGAAAAGTACTAGTCCGATCTGAAAGGTACTAGCCTGATCTGAAAAGTACTAGCCCAATCTGAAAAGTACTAGCCCGATCTGAAAAGTACTAGCCCAATCTGAAAAGTACTAGCCTGATCTGAAAAGTACTAGCCTGATCTGAAAAGTACTAGCCCGATCTGAAAAGTACTAGCCCGATCTGAAAAGTACTAGCCCGAGCTGGCGGGCTGGTTTAGTTTCCATCCCTGGTTGAACAAGGCACTTCATCCTTAACTGTTCTCCAACTTCTTCTTCTTCTTCACAAACAGATCTGGCCCCAGGATATTTCTACCTTCCACTGAGACATGTCTGTCCTCACCTCCCACTGAGACATGTCTCTCCTCACCTCCCACTGAGAACATGTCTCTCCTCACCTCCCACTGAGAACATGTCTCTCCTCACCTCTCACGTCTCTCCTCACCTCCCACTGAGACATGTCTCTCCTCACCTCCCACTGAGAACATGTCTCTCCTCACCTCCCACTGAGAACATGTCTCTCCTCACCTCTCACGTCTCTCCTCACCTCCCACTGAGACATGTCTCTCCTCACCTCTCACGTCTCTCCTCACCTCCCACTGAGACATGTCTCTCCCCACCTCCCACTGAGACATGTCTCTCCTCACCTCCCACTGAGAACATGTCTCTCCTCACCTCTCACGTCTCTCCTCATCTCCCACTGAGACATGTCTCTCCTCACCTCTCACGTCTCTCCTCACCTCCCACTGAGACATGTCTCTCCTCACCTCCCACTGAGACATGTCTCTCCCCACCTCCCACTGAGACATGTCTCTCCTCACCTCCCACTGAGACATGTCTCTCCTCACCTCCCACTGAGACATGTCTCTCCACCTCCCACTGAGACATGTCTCTCCCTACCTCCCACTGAGACATGTCTCTCCTCACCTCTCATGTCTCTCCTCACCTCTCACGTCTCTCCTCACCTCCCACTGAGACATGTCTCTCCCTACCTCCCACTGAGACATGTCTCTCCCCACCTCCCACTGAGACATGTCTCTCCCTACCTCCCACTGAGACATGTCTCTCCCTACCTCCCACTGAGACATGTCTCTCCTCACCTCTCACGTCTCTCCTCACCTCCCACTGAGACATGTCTCTCCTCACCTCTCACGTCTCTCCCTACCTCCCACTGAGACATGTCTCTCCCTACCTCCCACTGAGACATGTCTCTCCCTACCTCCCACTGAGACATGTCTCTCCTCACCTCCCACTGAGACATGTCTCTCCTCACCTCCCACTGAGACATGTCTCTCCTCACCTCCCACTGAGACATGTCTCTCCTCACCTCCCACTGAGACATGTCTCTCCCTACCTCCCACTGAGACATGTCTCTCCTCACCTCTCACGTCTCTCCTCACCTCCCACTGAGACATGTCTCTCCTCACCTCCCACTGAGACATGTCTCTCCCCATCTCCCACTGAGACATGTCTCTCCCCACCTCCCACTGAGACATGTCTCTCCTCACCTCCCACTGAGACATGTCTCTCCCTACCTCCCACTGAGACATGTCTCTCCTCACCTCTCACGTCTCTCCTCACCTACCACTGAGACATGTCTCTCCTCACCTTCCACAGTATTGTACCTCTCTTCTTCTTTAATCTCCTCCTCCAACACGTCATTCTTCCCCGTGGTGTCTACAGAAGCTATGGATTACGTATACCTCTATGTGATGTGCTATCTATGAGATCTTCTTATGGACTATTTTGTATTTTTGTGTTTTTTTATTGTTATATAAAGAGTTTAATGTCATGTTTTGGCACATTTTATTTATTTATTTTACAAGGATAATGATGAATGAGCTACATTTGGTTTGACTCGTTGTGGTTTGAATCGAATCAGTTTCTTCCATACAGTATTTGTGAACACCCGTCTTGGTGAACACTGTTATGGTCTGTATAAGACAGTGTTATGGTCTGTATAAGACAGTGTTATGGTCCTGACTGTATAAGACAGGGTTATGGTCTGTATAAGACAGTGTTATGGTCTGTATAAGACAGTGTTATGGTCCTGACTGTATAAGACAGTGTTATGGTCTGTATAAGACAGTGTTATGGTCTGTATAAGACAGTGTTATGGTCTGTATAAGACAGTGTTATGGTCTGTATAAGACAGTGTTATGGTCTGTATAAGACAGTGTTATGGTCTGTATAAGACAGTGTTATGGTCTGTATAAGACAGTGTTATGGTCTGTTTAAGACAGTGTTATGGTCCTGACTGTATAAGACAGTGTTATGGTCCTGACTGTATAAGACAGTGTTATGGTCTGTATAAGACAGTGTTATGGTCTGTATAAGACAGTGTTATGGTCTGTATAAGACAGTGTTATGGTCTGTATAAGACAGTGTTATGGTCTGTTTAAGACAGTGTTATGGTCCTGACTGTATAAGACAGTGTTATGGTCCTGACTGTATAAGACAGTGTTATGGTCTGTATAAGACAGTGTTATGGTCTGTATAAGACAGTGTTATGGTCTGTATAAGACAGTGTTATGGTCTGTATAAGACAGTGTTATGGTCTGTTTAAGACAGTGTTATGGTCCTGACTGTATAAGACAGTGTTATGGTCCTGACTGTATAAGACAGTGTTATGGTCTGTATAAGACAGTGTTATGGTCTGTATAAGACAGTGTTATGGTCTGTTTAAGACAGTGTTATGGTCTGTATAAGACAGTGTTATGGTCCTGACTGTTTAAGACAGTGTTATGGTCTGTATAAGACAGTGTTATGGTCTGTATAAGACAGTGTTATGGTCTGTATAAGACAGTGTTATGGTCTGTATAAGACAGTGTTATGGTCTGTATAAGACAGTGTTATGGTCTGTATAAGACAGTGTTATGGTCTGTTTAAGACAGTGTTATGGTCCTGACTGTATAAGACAGTGTTATGGTCCTGACTGTATAAGACAGTGTTATGGTCTGTATAAGACAGTGTTATGGTCTGTATAAGACAGTGTTATGGTCTGTATAAGACAGTGTTATGGTCTGTTTAAGACAGTGTTATGGTCTGTATAAGACAGTGTTATGGTCTGTATAAGACAGTGTTATGGTCTGTTTAAGACAGTGTTATGGTCTGTATAAGACAGTGTTATGGTCCTGACTGTTTAAGACAGTGTTATGGTCTGTATAAGACAGTGTTATGGTCTGTATAAGACAGTGTTATGGTCTGTATAAGACAGTGTTATGGTCTGTATAAGACAGTGTTATGGTCTGTATAAGACAGTGTTATGGTCTGTATAAGACAGTGTTATGGTCTGTATAAGACAGTGTTATGGGGATCAGGCAATGATAGACTGCAATTTTTAATATCCTTCTAATGACAGAAGAAACATAATGTCTAAAGTTATTAAAAACACAGTTAAAATAAAGTAAATAATAAATAAAAAATTCAAAACAGAATACTGGGACAATGATAGATTTCTGAATTAGAATCCGCAAGAGGAATAGCAAACTCATTTATTACATATTTCTCTATACAGGTTTCATTAAGACTCTTAAACAAACGGCTAGGAATGTACACTGTATTCACAAAGTTATTTTGTATATGAACGAGAGACATGTACTCACACATACACACAAACTCTTACATATGTCATAAGAGTACTGGATGAATACTGCCTGAAGGAATGTGCTGCGAAACAAATCCATGCCCCTCTATTACTAACAGGTGAACCATAACGTAATGTTGTGCTATTGAGTGTTTTCAGACAAGAAAACAAACTCTATTCCATACTGTAACAAGAACATAACATGCACAATAGATCTCTCGCCTCTTTTTTTGGGAAAATCAGATAGTTGGTATGTTCAGTTTGGTATGTATACTGGAAGACAAATGCAGGACATGATCTACTTTACAAACACCAGGGGGCAGTGTTGCTCTACTGTCTAGGGTGCTGATCTACTCTACCAACACCAGGGGGCAGTGTTACCCTACTGTCTGGAATGCTGATTCTACTCTACCAACACCAGGGTTACCCTACTGTTACCCTACTGTCTGGGATGCTGATCTACATTACAAACACCAGGGGGCAGTGTTGCCCTACTGTCTGGAATGCTGATCTACTCTACCAACACCAGGGGACAGTGTTACCCTATTGTCTGGGATGCTGATCTACATTACAAACACCAGGGGGCAGTGTTACCCTACTGTCTAGGATGCTGATCTACATTACAAACACCAGGGGGCAGTGTTTCCCTATTGTCTGGGATGCTGATTCTACTCTACCAACACCAAGGGGGCAGTGTTACCCTACTGTCTGAGATGCTATATCGTAAAAATAGTTTATCGAGACCCAGATTAGTTCACAAAATGCCAGATAGTGAAGTGTGATTCATCACTCCAAAGAACGTGTTTCCACTGCTCCAGAGAACGTGTTTCCACTGCTCCAGAGTCCAATGGCGGCGAGCTTTACGCCACTCCAGCCGATGCTTGGCATTGCGCATGGTGGTCTTAGGCTTGTGTGCGGCTGCTCGGCCAAGGAAACCCATTTCAGGAAGCTCCCAACAAACAGTTATTGTGCTGACGTTGCTTCCATAGACAGTTTGGAACTCAGTAGTGAGTGTTGCAACCAAGGACAGACGATTTTTACAGGCTACGCGCTTCAGCACTTGGCGGTCGTGAGCCGTTGTTGCTCCTAGACGTTTCCACTTCACAATAACAGCACTTACAGTTGACCTGGGAAGCTCTAGCAGGGCAGAAATTTGATGAACTGACTTGTTGGAAAGGTGGCATTCTATGACAGTGACACGTTGAAAGTCACTGAGCTCTTCAGTAAGGCTATTCTACTGCGAATGTTTGTTTATGGAGATTGCATGGCTGTGTGCTCAATTTTATATACCTGACATGCTGGAAGATACTTTTGCCATGTAGTGTACAGGGCATTCGGAAAGTATTCAGACCCCTTGACTTTTTCCAAATGTTGTTACGTTACAGCCTTGTTCTAAAATGGATTACATTGATTTTTCCCCCCCTTCAATCTACACACAATACCTCATAATGCCAAAGCAAAAACAGGTTTTTAGATATTTTTGCAAATTTATATATATAAAAAACTAAAAATGTTAATATTACATTTACATCAGTATTCAGACCCTTTACTCAGTACTTTGTTGAAGGACCTTTGGCAGCGATTACAGCCTAGAGTCTTCTTGGGTATGACGCTACAAGCTTGGCACACCTGTATTTGGGGAGTTTCTGCCATTCTTCTCTGCAGATCCTCTCAAGCTCTGTCAGGTTGGATGGGGAGCGTCACTGCACAGCTATGTTCAGGTCTCTCCAGAGATGTTCGATCAAGTCCGTGCTCTGGCTGGGCCACTCAAGGACATTCAGAGACTTGTCCCGAAGCCACTCCTGAGTTGTCTTGGCTGTGTGCTTAGGGTTGTTGTCCTGTTGGAAGGTGAACCTTCACCCCAGTCACATCCTGAGTGCTCTGGAGCAGGTTTTCATCAAGGATCTCTATGTACTTTGCTCCCTTCATCTTTCCATCTATCCTGACTAGTTTCCCAGTCCCTGCCCCTGAAAAACATCCCCACAACATGATGCTGCCACCACCATGCTTCACCGTAAGGATTGTGCCAAGTTTCCTCCAGACGTGATGCTTGGCATTCAGGCCAAAGAGTCCAGTCTTGATTTCATCAGACCAGAGAATCTTCTTTCTCATGGTCTGAGAGTCCTTTAGGTCTCTTTTGGCAAACTCCAAGTGGGCTGTCATGTGCCTTTTACTGAGGAGTGGCTTCCGTCTGGTCACTGTACCATAAAGGCCTGATTGGTGGAAGGTTCTCCCATCTCCACAGAGGAGCTCTGTCAGAGTGACCATCAGGTTCTTGGTCACCTCCCTGACCAAGGCCCTTCTCCCTGACCAAGGCCCTTCTCCCCCGATTTCCCAGTTTGGCCGAGATGAGTCTTGGTGGTTCCAAACGGTTTTCAACTGTTCAATATCTTTTACATTTTTTATAATTGCCCTGACAGTGCTCAGTGGTATATTCAATCGTTTGTGGATCTTCTTGTAGCCATTACCAGATTAATGAAGGTCTACGACCATCTGTCCCTTTTGAACTGCCAGTTCTTTTCTTTTCTTCATGGTGTTGGATGACAAAGGGATATTGTCTGTTACCTCATTTTTATACCCTAGTGAAACAGGAAGTGATGTAATGGCTCAATATAGTTCCTTAACACTTAGATAAACTTAAATAAGTGGAATTTAATTCCTGGTTTAATATTGGTTGATGTTATTTACAATCATCTGTAAGGGTGCCGTTAATTGTGAAACCTTGAATTGGAGAATATTGATCTTTCATTAAATCAATAAATTATTTTGGTGGGTTCCATTGAAACATTAATAAAGTACAGTATTTCTCACATGTTGGTATTTTGAGTTTATCTCTATATTTATATTGTTTAAGTATTGTTTGTGCATTGCCAGTCAGGGGTGCCAGTAATTTTGAAGCCCACTGTATGTAAATAAGTATGTTTTATATTTTTAATACATTTGCAAACATTCTGAAATCCTGTTTTGGCTTTGTCATTATTGGGTGTTGTGATGTCATTATTGGGTGTTGTGATGTCATTATTGGGTGTTGTGATGTCATTATTGGGTGTTGTGACATCATTATTGGGTGTTGTGATGTCATTATTGGGTGTTGTGATGTCATTATTGGGTGTTGTGACGTCATTATTGGGTGTTGTGATGTCATTATTGGGTGTTGTGACATCATTATTGGGTGTTGTGATGTCATTATTGGGTGTTGTGATGTCATTATTGGGTGTTGTGACGTCATTATTGGGTGTTGTGATGTCATTATTGGGTGTTGTGTGCAGATTGATGAGGGGGGGAAAATAATTTAATACATTTTAGGATAAGGCTGTAACGTAACAGTCAAGGGGTCTGAATACTTTCAGAATGCACTCAGAATAGAGACGACGCAGACCCCCAGTTGTAGAATTACCCAGAGACCAGTGCAAATAGTAACTGCTACCCTCGCTCGCTCAAGATTTAAATGAAAAAAAGATCAAGTGCATAAACACCCAATCATCACCATAACATGGGGTGGTATTATATCCAGGATGTAGTATCATGAAGTACGGCCTTACAATACTGACACACAATATCACATTGCACTTTTTATTCATTAACTGGGGCGGTAGGGTGGGAGCAACGTTGATGGTTGGAAGGAAACATTCCTTCTCTTCACAACACCGGATGGGTTTCAGAATGATGATGTCCTTCCTCTTCTTCATTAGGCCGATGAGGAATGAGGGAGTTCACAGTCCCCGTAGCTGTAGCTGTACACGTTGTTGGTAACTATGGGAATGGAATACCAACATAATAGTAAGCAAGTAGTAAACTATAGTAATTCTATTTCTACGGAGGTACCTGGGAGGGTGGAGGCACGGGAGAAGAGAAGAGCAGACCCAAGAGGGTGGAGGCACGGGAGAAGAGAAGAGCAGATCCAAGAGGGTGGAGGCACGGGAGAAGAGAAGAGCAGATCCAAGAGGGTGGAGGCACGGGAGAAGAGAAGAACAGATCCAAGAGGGTGGAGGCACGGGAGAAGAGAAGAACAGAGAGGCCCCAGGGGATGAGGGGAAGGCTACAGCCGGTTGGATAGCCTCCTGAGGCCCTGGGCTGGGTTAGTGAACCTCCCAACACCGCGACCAGGGGTGCTGCTGCTGGTCATCCCCAGGTACTGCCGGAGGAGCTGGCTCACCCTCTTCTGGTTGTTCCACTTCCTGGCCGACTTCCTGATCCCGATGAACCCTCCGAGGCGTTTCTGCAGCGACTTCCTCACCGGGCCGCCAATCAACTTCCTGTAACTGTGGCGACCTTTCAGGAAGCCCCCGAAACGCTTGGTCAGCTGGACCACGGCATCCTCCTCCTCCTCGTCTCCTCCCTCCCCCTGGCTCCTCCTCCTGACCTCCTCCTCCTTCTCTTCCTCCGCCCTGTTCTCCATACCCAGCGCCAGCGTGTCTCCCTCGGCGGTCAAGCCCAGCGGAGAGGAGTCGTACTGGGCATCACGTCGCACCAGGGCCTCGTCTTCCTGTTTCGCTCCATCCTGCTGGTAGCGCTCCATGGCTGCAGAATAGAGCATATTTCCATCTGACTCCAGGTCAACAGGGGCAAGGTTTAAGGACAGTTTTTCCTCTGGTCTCTTAGACACAGCGCCGTCGTCTGGTGGGAGGGGGTAGTGCGGTAGCATGGCTCGCTGACACAGATCCCAGGTGAGGGCAGGGGAGACGTGACCGTCACACTCCAACAGACACACCTGTGGACAGACAGAAGAGAAGAGCAGAGAGAGATGAAAGAGACCTGACACCCATACTGTAGTCTCATACTGTAGTCTGTAGTCTCTGACTGCAGTCTCATACTGTAGTCTCATACTGTAGTCTCTTACTGTAGTCTCTTACTGCAGTCTCATATTGTACTCTCTTACTGTAGTCTCATACTGTAGTCTCATACTGCAGACTCATACTGTAGTCTCATACTGTACTCTCTTACTGTAGTCTTGTACTGTACTCGCTTACTGTAGTCTCATACTGTAGTCTCTTACTGCAGTCTCATACTGCAGTCTCATACTGTAGTCTCATATTGTAGTCTCTTACTGCAGTCTCATACTGCTGTATCATACTGTACTCGCTTACTGTAGTCTCTTACTGCAGTCTCATACTGCAGTCTCAAACTGTACTCTCTTACTGCAGTCTCTCACTGCAGTCTCAAACTGTACTCTCTTACTGCAGTCTCTCACTGTAGTTTCATACTGTAGTCTCTCACTGCAGTCTCATACTGCAGTCTCTCACTGTAGTCTCATACTGCAGTCTCATACTGCAGTCTAATACTGTAGTCTCATACTGTGTAGTCTGTAGTCTCATACTGTAGGCTCATACTGTAGTCTGTAGTCTCATACTGCAGTCTCATACTGTAGTCTGTAGTCTCATACTGTAGGCTCATACTGTAGTCTCTCAGACAAACAGACAGACAGAGGAGTAAGAGTAGAGATGTTTCTCCACTATAGCCTGGGGTTATAACATGGCTGTGATCTCATTCAACAGAGTAGAGATGTTACTCCACTATAGCCTGGGGTTATAACATGGCTGTGATCTCATTCAACAGAGTAGAGATGTTACTCCACTATAGCCTGGGGTTATAACATGGCTGTGACCTCATTCAACAGAGTAGAGATGTTTCTCCACTATAGCCTGGGGTTATAACATGGCTGTGATCTCATTCAACAGAGTAGAGATGTTACTCCACTATAGCCTGGGGTTATAACATGGCTGTGACCTCATTCAACAGAGTAGAGATGTTACTCCACTATAGCCTGGGGTTATAACATGGCTGTGACCTCATTCAACAGAGTAGAGATGTTACTCCACTATAGCCTGGGGTTATAACATGGCTGTGACCTCATTCAACAGAGTAGAGATGTTACTCCACTATAGCCTGGGGTTATAACATGGCTGTGACCTCATTCAACAGAGTAGAGATGTTACTCCACTATAGCCTGGGGTTATAACATGGCTGTGACCTCATTCAACAGAGTAGAGATGTTACTCCACTATAGCCTGGGGTTATAACATGGCTGTGATCTCATTCAACAGAGTAGAGATGTTACTCCACTATAGCCTGGGGTTATAACATGGCTGTGACCTCATTCAACAGAGTAGAGATGTTACTCCACTATAGCCTGGGGTTATAACATGGCTGTGACCTCATTCAACAGAGTAGAGATGTTACTCCACTATAGCCTGGGGTTATAACATGGCTGTGACCTCATTCTGCTGGGGTTGTTACCTCAGCCTCAAATACGCCTCCATCACAAGGCCTGTAGGTTTGACTCGTCTGTATGGGTAAAAGTGAATAGTTTGAGAGTTTTGTGTGTAAACCACATGCCTATCAGGCCCTTTGAGGAACTGTAATTGTCAGTTTTGATGAGGTAAACGGTAAATCATGTTTCCTGTAATCCCATTCAGATGAGATGAATTAAAGTTAGGCGGAGATTAGAGAGAACCTGCTCACATCAAAAGAGAATGGGGAGAGAGGGAGCAGTTCTGAGGAGTTATCAACAGAAATTAATTACCCGTAGCAAATAGGTGGACTGATGGCCTATTCCCAGCAATATGAATGTGTCTGTGTCTGTGTCTGTGTGTGCGTGTGCGTGTGCGTGTGTGTGTGTGTGTGTGTGTGTGTGAATGCGTGTGTGTGTGTGCATACATGTGTCGGCTGGCTTACGGGTTAAGCAAGCAGTGTGTCAAAAAGCAGAGCTGCTTGGCAGGTCGTGTTTCGGAGGACGCATGGCTCTCGACCTTCGCCTCTCCAGAGTCCGTACGGAGTTGCAGCGATGGGACAAGACTGCAACTACCAATTGGATGTCACAAAATTTGGGGGTAAAAAGTACCCAAAAAAAACTACAAAAATAATAGTCCGGAAACTGAAAACTCACCGCCCAACCTGGCACTCCAGACAAGTTAGAGTAAACACTGAAAGTATTGAAAACATTTCTAACAGTGTTTCAACAGCAGTTTTCTACTTCAAGCTGCCTCAGTCAGAAGCATCATTAGAATGATTATCTACATTAGCACTGCTACTGCTCTGTCCCATGAGTCATCCCGAATGGCACAATATTAAATTACTGTTCTAACGTTGTTAAAGCTGTGTTGTAAAAAAACTCACACTACAACCGTCATCCATACAACTGTCATCCACTCAACTGTCATCCACTCAACCGTCATCCACACAACTGTCATCCACTCAACCGTCATCCACTCAACCGTCATCCACTCAACCGTCATCCACTCAACCGTCATCCACTCAACCGTCATCCACACAACCGTCATCCACACAACCGTCATCCACACAACCGTCATCCACTCAACCGTCATCCACTCAACTGTCATCCACTCAACCGTCATCCACTCAACCGTCATCCATACAACTGTCATCCACTCAACTGTCATCCACTCAACCGTCATCCACACAACCGTCATCCACACAACCGTCATCCACACAACCGTCATCCACTCAACCGTCATCCACTCAACTGTCATCCACTCAACCGTCATCCACACAACCGTCATCCACTCAACCGTCATCCACTCAACCGTCATCCACTCAACCGTCATCCACTCAACCGTCATCCACTCAACCGTCATCCACTCAACCGTCATCCACTCAACCGTCATCCACACAACCATCATCCCCATGCTGCATGCGGGACACGCATATGCGCACATCACACACACGCAAGCATACAGTACATTCGGAAAGTATTCAGACCCCTTGACCTTTTCCAAATGTTGTTAAGTTACAGCTTTATTCTAAAATTGATTTTAATTTTAATCCCTCAATCTACACACAATACCCCATAATGACAAAGCAAAAACAGATTTTAAGAAAAATAAAAGAATAATATCACATTTACATAAGTATTCAGACCCTTTACTCAGTACTTTGTTGAAGCATCTTACAGCCTTGAGTCTTCTTGGGTATGAGGCTACAAACTTGACACACCTGTATTTGGGTAGTTTCTCCCATTCTTCTCTACAGATCCTCTCAAGCTCTGTCAGGTTGGATGGGGAGCGTTGCTGCACAGCTATTTTCAGGTCTTTCCAGAGATGTTCGATCGGGGCCACTCCCGGACAGTGGACAAGTCCGGGCTCTGACTGGGCCACTCAAGGACATTCAGAGACTTGTCCCGAAGCCACTCCTGCGTTGTTTTGGCTGCCTGCTTAGGGTCATTGTCCTGTTGAAAGGTGAATTCTAGTCTCCCAGTCCCTGCCACTGAAAAACATCCCCACAGCATGATGCTGCCACCATAATGCTTCACCGTAGGGATGGTATTGGCCAGGTGATGAGCGGTGCCTGGTTTCCTTCAGACGTGACACTTGGAATTCAGGCCAAAGAGTTCAACCTTGGTTTCATCAGACCAGAGAAGCTTGTTCTCATGGTCTGAGAGTCCTTTAGGTGACTTTTGGCAAACTCAAAGCGGGCTGTCATGTGCCTTTTGCTGAGGAGTGTTTTCAGTCTTGCCACTCTAACATAAACCCCTGATTGGTGGAGAGCTGCAGAGATGGTTGTCCTTCTGGAAGTTTCTCTCAGCTCCACAGAGGAACTCTAGAGCTCTGTCAGAGTGTCCATCGGGTTCTTGGTCACCTCCCTGACCAATGCCCTTCTCCCCCGATTGCTCAGTTTGGCCATGCGGCCAGCTCTAGGAAGAGTCTTGGTGGTTCCAAACTTTTTCAATTTCATAATGATGGAGGCCACTGTGTTCTTGGGGACCTTCAATGCTGCAGAAATGTTTTGGTACCCTTCCCCAGATCTGTGCCTCGACACATTCCTGTCTCGGAGCTCTACGGACAATTCCTTCGACCTCATGGCTTGGATTCTGTCTCCGACATGCACTGTCAACTGTGGGACCGTAAACAGACAGGTCTGTGCCTTTCCAAATCATGTTTAATCAATATTTGTAATACATTTGCAGAAATTTCTACAAACCTGTTTTCTCATTGTCATTATGGGGTAGACGTGTGTGTAGATTGATGAGGGATTTTTTTCTTATCTAATCCATTTTAGAATAAGGCTGAAACGTAACAAAATGGGTAAACACTTGGTCTGAATAATTTCTCAATGCACTGCACACACACACACACACACACACACACACACACACACACACACACACACACACACACACACACACACACACACACACACACACACACACACACACACACACACACACACACACACACACACACACACACACACACACACACTCACCAGTGTATTGAACGCTTGCTGCTGGCTCTGGCTCTGGGGGTTGGATAGTAGGAGGCCACAGGCCAGGCAGTCCCCCTGGCAGTCACTCCGTCCTGGGGTACACAGGCACAGCAGCAGCAGGCTCCACAGAGACCACTTCATGACTCACTACTAAGGGACACCCAGTCAGACAGACAGATGGATGCAGGATAGGGACGGGAGGAGGCCTGAGGGTGTAGGGCAGGATGTAGGGTTTTAGGGTGTAAAGTGTAGCGCACAACCTGTTGTGAAGAGACAGAGGCGAGGAAAAGGAGTTAGAAGAAGAAGGAGGAGAAGAAGTAGAAGGAGAAGGAGAAGAAGAAGGCGAAGGAGAAGGAGGAAGAGGAGAAGTAGGAGGAGGAGGAGAAGGAGAAGAAGAAGGAGGAGAAGAAGAAGGAGAAGAAGGCGAAGGAGAAGGAGGAGGAGAAGGAGGAGAAGGATGAAAAGGAGAAGAAGGAGAAGGAGGAAGAGGAGGAGGAGGAGAAGGATGAGAAGGAGAAGGAAGAGGAGATGTAGGAGGAGGAGAAGAAGGAGAAGGAGAAGAAGGAGGAAGAGGAGAAGGAGAAGAAGGATGAGAAGGAGGAGAAGTAGGATGAGAAGGAGAAAGAGGAGAAGGAGGAGGAGGAGGTTAGTCGCTCATTTCAAAATGTTCATTTCAAAGGGGCGAGCGAGTATTCTGGCTGACACCATGTGAGTCGGGGTATGATAGAGGTAGAGGTATGATATCATAGAGGTATGATATCGTCACAGCAACAACAACACTAACAGCATAATACAATACAGAAAAGTTAAATAGGTGTTTCGAGATAGGATAGATAGACCTGGAGGGCCTGTTTTGTAAAGCACAGAGAGTCGACGAGCAGAAAGTTCTCAATTGGTCTACAACCATACAGCACCAGCTGTTTCATATAAAACGTTCATTTCAGAGATAAAGTGAAGTTCATTAATGGAACTCCAACTCATCAGGCTCAGTAATTGTGGTATGAATTAGCTGCCTCATGGTTTATAATGAGAAGGAAATGAATGAGAGTGAGGGAACAAGAAAAAGAGAGAGTGGAGGAGCACGAGGAAAGAACACCCAGGGCTCGCTCACGATCCGTCCAAACCAACGAAGCTCTGACTCATGTTGCCCCTGGACTCTCCTCCGGCGTTCCTGAGGAAAATAAGGGCTTAAAACCCTTTGACTGACAGGAACAATAGAGACATAAATACCCAATATCTGACCCGTCTCTACATGCGTCCCGAATGGCACCCTATTCCCTACGTAGTGCACTACTTTAGACCAGAGCCCATCAAAAGTAGTGCACTATATAGGGAATAGGGTGCCATTTCGGGACTCATGCTCTGTCTGCGTGTGGCCGTTAAGTGAGATGATCGGATCATGAAGACGATAAGGCATTAAGATTTCACATAGTGCAGTCGTTTCGGTCTTTTCTAGCGTTAAATTATTTATTTTTTAACTGCTGATTGAATCCCGAATGTGCTATTCTGTTTAGTCTGGGTCAGACGAGGTAATTAAATAACAGGCCTTTTTGAAGAGAAAATGTCCTTCTCATACCTATAAAAATCTTAATTCGTCATTAATACTTCATGATTCATTTCTGAGAAGGAATTTTTAATGATCTCCTGCTTCCTGTTTAATGTGTTTGTTTGACCTGATAGAGTGAAGTGCAGATAGTGTTTAGGACGCCAAAGTGCTTCTGAAAGGGCACCCTACACCCCATAGAGCTCTGGTCAAAAGAAGTGCACTATATAGGGAATAGGGTGCCATTGAAGACACACACTAAGACATTACAGAGGGCAGAAATGTCACTCTCTACCATTTAGCCTATCCTGTCCCTAATTCACTACAATGGTCTTGTTCCCACCAAGGCCCATGAAACTAATTCACTACAATGGTCTTGTTCCCACCAAGGCCCATGAAACTAATTCACTACAATGGTCTTGTTCCCACCAAGGCCCATGAAACTAATTCACTACAATGGTCTTGTTCCCACCAAGGCCCATGAAACTAATTCACTACAATGGTCTTGTTCCCACCAAGGCCCATGAAACTAATTCACTACAATGGTCTTGTTCCCACCAAGGCCCATGAAACTAATTCACTACAATGGTCTTGTTCCCACCAAGGCCCATGAAACTAATTCACTACAATGGTCTTGTTCCCACCAAGGCCCATGAAACTAATTCACTACAATGGTCTTGTTTCCACCAAGACCCATGAAACTAATTCACTACAATGGTCTTGTTCCCACCAAGGCCCATGAAACTAATTCACTACAATGGTCTTGTTCCCACCAAGGCCCATGAAACTAATTCACTACAATGGTCTTGTTCCCACCAAGGCCCATGAAACGAATTCACTACAATGGTCTTGTTCCCACCAAGGCCCATGAAACTAATTCACTTCAATGGTCTTGTTTCAGCCAAGGCCCGTGAAACTAATTCACTACAATGGTCTTGTTTCCTATCTGGCACCAAGGCCCATGAAAAAAGTTCTGCTTTTAGGTATATGGTATTCTGACATAACGGACAAACACAAAGCTGTGGCTTCAGCGGTAAAAGTAGAACAAGTCTGTTAGCGGTGATCCTAGGAGGAGGAAATGATGAAAATGAATGACTCATCTATATCTGAGAGAATGTGTTTAATCCTATTAGATGTCTGTATTGTTTCCACCTCCCAGGGTGGAGATAACAATCTGATTGGATCAGCCGCTGGTGCATCATCATCCCACTCAAGTCTCAATTCTTATCGTCTGACTAAGATGGCGCCGGAGAACAAGGCTGACATTTTATGTATTCCTAACCAATTGTGTTTTTTGTTTTGTTTTGTTTCTTTGCGTTGTTTTTAACTTAGTTTTTTTAAACTTAATTTGTACATAATGTTGCCGCTACCGTCTCTTATGACCGAAAATAACTTCTGGACATCAGGACTGAGATTACTCTCCACGGACTGGTAGAATCCTTTTTTTTCCTTTAACGAGTCTGACGAGCCAGACGTGAATGATATACTGCTTTCCCGGGGAACAGGCCCAGATCCCGGTCATTTGCGTGAAGGGAAGACGGAGAAAAATGGGACAGAGGGCGGGCTGCCTTCTGAGAATTCGTAGACAATCGAATAAACCCCCACTTCCTTCCATTCTGCTAGCAAACGTGCAATCTTTGGAAAATAAAATCAATGACCTACGCGGAAAGAATAAACAACCAACGGGACATTCAAAACTGTAATATCTTATGCTTCACGGAGTCGTGGCCGAACAACGACATTACCAAAATACAGCTCTCTGGTTATACGCTGTATCGGCAGGAGAGAACAGCGGCGTCTGGTAAGACAAGGGGCGGCGGACTATGTATTTCTGTAAATAACAGCTGGTGTACGATATCTAAGGAAGTCTCTAGGTTTTGCTCGCCTGAGGTAGAGTATCTCATGATAAGCTGTAGACCACACTATCTACCTAGAGAGTTTTCATCTGTATTTTTTGTGTCTGTCTACATACCACCACACTGAGCTGTATTCCGCCATAAACAAACAGGAAAACGCTCACACAGAGGCGGCGCTCCTAGTAGTCGGGGACTTGAATGCAGGGAAACTTAAATCTGT
This sequence comes from Salvelinus namaycush, assembly GCF_016432855.1. Lineage (NCBI taxonomy): Eukaryota > Metazoa > Chordata > Actinopteri > Salmoniformes > Salmonidae > Salvelinus > Salvelinus namaycush. The sequence goes on along the minus strand of NW_024061120.1, from coordinate 322,300 downwards.
CTTACCAAATTTCTATCAGCATGTTAAATGTGTAACCAGAAGGAAAAAAACTCTGGACCACCTCTACTCCACACACAGAGACGCGTACAAAGCTCTCCCTCGCCCTCCATTTGGAAAATCTGACCATAATTCGATCCTTCTGATTCCTGCTTAAAAACAAAAATGAAAGCAGGAAGCACCAGTGACTCGATCAATAAAAAAGTGGTCAGATGAAGAAGATGCTAAACTACAGGACTGTTTTGCTATCACAGACTAGAATAACATCGATGAGGTCGTCCCCACAGTGACCGTATGTACATACCCCAACCAGAAGCCATGGATTACAGGCAACATCTGCACTGAGCTAAAGACTAGAGCTGCCGCTTTCAAGGAGCGGGACTCTAACCTGGAAGCTTATAAGAAATTAGAGGTCGACCGATTATGATTTTTCAACGCCAATACCGATTATTGGAGGACCAAAAAAAGCCGATACCATTAATCGGCCGTTTTTTTTAAATTTCATTTGTAATAATGACAATTACAACAATACTGAATGAACACTTATTTTAACTTAATATAATACATCAATAAAATCAATTTAGCCTCAAATAAATAATGAAACATGTTCAATTTGGTTTGAATAATGCAAAAACAAAGTGTTGGAGAAGAAAGTAAAAGTGCAATATGTGCCATGTAAGAAAGCTAACGTTTAAGTTCCTTGCTCAGAACATGAGAAAATATGAAAGCTGGTGGTTCCTTTTAACATGAGTCTTCAATATTCCCAGTTAAGAAATTTTAGGTTGTAGTTATTATAGGAATTATAGGACTATTTCTCTCTATACCATTTCTATTTCATTAACCTTAGACTATTGGATGTTCTTATTGGCACTTTAGTATTGCCAGTGTAACATTATAGCTTCCATCCCTCTCCTCGCTCCTACCTGGGCTCGAACCAGGAACACAACGACAACAGCCACCCTCGAAGCAGCGTTACCCATGCAGAGCAAGGGGAATAACTACTCCAAGTCTCAGAGCGAGTGACGTTTGAAACGCTATTAGCGTGCACCCCGCTAACTAGCTAGCCATTTCACATCGGTTACACCAGCCTAATCTCGGGAGTTGATAGGCTTGAAGCACAGCGAAGAGCTTCTGGCAAAACGCAGGAAAGTGCTGTTTGAATGAATGCTTACGAGCCTGCTACTGCCTACCACCGCTCAGTCAGACTGCTGTGTCAAATATCAAATCATAGACTTAATTATAATATAATAAACACACAGAAATACGAGCCTTAGGTCATTAATATGGTCGAATCCGGAAACTATCATCTCGAAAACAAGACGTTTATTCTTTCAGTGAAATACGGAACTGTTCCGTATTTTATCTAACGGGTGGCATCCATAAGTCTTCAATGTTATGTCATAATTACGTAAAATTCTGGCAAATTAGGCGGCCCAAACTGTTGCATATACACTGACTCTGCGTGCAATGAACGCAAGAGAAGTGACACAATTTCACCTGGTTAATATTGCCTGCTAACCTGGATTTCTTTTAGCTAAATATGCAGGTTTAAAAATATATACTTCTGTGTATTGATTTTAAGAAAGACATTGATGTTTATGGTTAGGTACACATTGGAGCAACGATACGCACCGCATCGATTATATGCAACGCAGGACACGCTACAAAAACTAGTAATATCATCAAACATGTGTAGTTAACTTGTGATTATGATTGATTGATTGTTTTTTATAAGATAAGTTTAATGCTAGCCAGCAACTTACCTTGGCTTCTACTGCATTCGCGTAACAGGCAGGCTCCTCGTGGAGTGCAATGTAATCAGGTGGTTAGAGAGTTGGACTGGTTAACTGTAAGGTTGCAAGATTAAATCCCCCGAGCTGACAAGGTATAAATCTGTCTTTCTGCCCCTGAACGAGGCAGTTAACCCACCGTTCCTAGGCAGTCATTGAAAATAACAATGTGTTCTTAACTGACTTGTCTAGTTGAATAAAGATTAAATAAAGGTGTACATTTTTATAATAATAATAATAATATTTATCGGCCAAATCGGTGTACAAAAATACCGATTTCGATTGTTATGAAAACTTGAAATCGGCCATTCCGATTAATCGGTCGACCTCTATAAGAAATCCCGCTAAGCCGTCCGACAAACCATCAAACAGGCAAAGCGTCAATACAGAACTAAGATTGAATCGTACTATAACGGCTCTGATGCTCGTCGGATGTGGCAGGGCTTGCAAACCATTACATACTACAAAGTGAAGCACAGCCAAGAGCTGCCCAGTGACACAAGCCTTCCAGACGAGCTAAACTACTTCTATGCTCGCATCGAGGCAAATAACACTGAAACACGCGTGAGAGCACCAGCTGTTCCAGACGACTGTGTGATCACGCTCTCCGCAGCCAATGTGAGTAAGACCTTTAAACAGGTCGACATTCACAAGGCCGTAGGGCCAGACGGATTAACAGGACGTGTACTCCGGGCATTACTTGACCAACTGGCAAGTGTCTTCACTGACATTTTCAACCTCTCCCTGTCCGAGTCTGTAATACCAACATGTTTTAAGCAGACCACCATAGTCCCTGTGCCCAAGAACACTAAGGTAACTTGCCTAAATGACTACCGACCCGTAGCACTCACGTCTGTAGCCATGAAGTGCTTTGAAAGGCTGGTCATGGCTCACATCAACACCATCATCCCAGAAACCATAGACCCACTCCAATTTGCATACCACCTTAACAGATCCACAGATGATGCAATCTCTATTGCACTCCACACTGCCCTTTCCCACCTGGACAAAAGGAGCACCTATGTGAGAATGCTATTCATTGACTACAGCTCAGCGTTCAACACCATAGTGCCCTCAAAGCTCATCAATAAGCTAAGGACCCTGGGACTAAACACCTCCCTCTGCAACTGGACTTCCTGACGGGCCGTCCCCAGGTGCTAAGTGTAGGAAACAACACATCTGCCACGCTGATCCTCAACACAGGGGCCCCTCCTGTACTCCCTGCTCACTCATGACTGCACGGCCAGGCATGACTCCAACACCATCATTACATTTGCCGATGACACAACAGTGGTAGGCCTGTTCACCGACAACGACGAGACAGCCTATAGGGAGGAGGTCAGAGACCTGGCCATGTGTTGCCAGGACAACAACCTCTCCCTCAACGTGATCAAGACAAAGGAGCTGATTGTGGACTACAGGAAAAAGAGGACCGAGCACGCCCCCATTCTCATCGGCAGGGCTGTAGTGGAGCAGGTTGAAAGCTTCAAGTTCCTTGGTGTCCACATCACAAACAAACTAACATGGTCCAAGCACACCAAAACAGATGTGAAGAGGGCACGACAAAAACTATTCCCCCTCAGGAGACTGAAAGGATTTGGCATGGGTCCTCAGATCCTCAAAAGGTTCTACAGCTGCACCATCGAGAGCATCCTGACTGGTTGCATCACTGCCTGGTAAGGCAACTGCTTGGCCTCCGACTACAAGGCACTACAGAGGGTAGTGCGAACGGCCCAGTACATCACTGGGTCCAAGCTTCCTGCCATCCAGGACCTCTATACCAGGCGGTGTCAGAGGAAGGCCCTAAAAATTGTCAAAGACTCCAGCCACCTAGTCATGGACTGTTCTCTCTGCTACCGCACCGCAAGCGGTACCGGAGCGCCAAGTCTAGGTCCAAGCGGCTTCTAAACAGCTTCTACCTCCAAGCCATAAGACTCCTGAACATCTAATCAAATGGCTACCCAGACTATTTGCATTGTCCCCCCCCCCCCCCCCCCCCCCCCCCCCCCCCCTCTTTTACACCGCTGCTACTCTCTGTTGTTATCATCTATGCATAGTCACTTTAATAACTCTACCTACATGTACATATTACCTCAACTAACCGGTGCCCCCGCACATTGACTCTGTACCGGCACCCCACTGTGTATAGTCTCGCTATTGTTATTTTACTGCTGCTCTTTAATTACTTTTATATCTTATTCTTATTTTTTTTAACTGCATTGTTGGTTAGGGGCTTGTAAGTAAGCATTTCAAGCAAATGTTTCTTGTTTTACTATCCTTGTAAAGACTTCATGGTCCCCACAAGGATAGTTAAACAAAAAACACCACATACATACATACACCATAATCCTACAGTGTGGGTCAACACAGCTGTGGTATCACACAGCAGTAGGTCAAATCACGGTCCCAGAGGCTGGGGATATGGGAGGCTGGGGGCTGGGGATATGGGAGGCTGGGGGCTGGGGATATGGGATAGATATGTACATCGCCATCAGAAAGTATTCACACCCCCTTGACTTTGTCCCCATTTTGTTGTGTTACAGACTGAATTTGAACTGGATTAAAATGGGAGTTTTTGTGTTACTGATATACACACCACACCCAATGAAGTGGAATTAGGTTTTTCAAAATTATTGCAAATTAATAAAAAAATCTAAAGATGAAATGCTTTGAATCAATAAGTATTTAACCCCTTTGGTTATGGCAGGCCTTCAATACGTTCAGGAGTAAAAAATGTGCTTAACACGTCACATAATAAGTTGCTTGGACTCACTCTGTGTTCAATAATAGTGTTTAACATGATTTTTGAATGACTAGCTTGTCTCTGTACCCCAACACATTACAATTATCATATCAAGTTTATTTTATATAGCCCTTCGTACATCAGCTAATATCTCGAAGTGCTGTACAGAAACCCAGCCTAAAACCCCAAACAGCAAGCAATGCAGGTGTAGAAGCACGATCTTATCTGTAAGATCCCTCAATTGGTCCCTTAATTGAGCATGTATTTAACTGTTGTAACTTTTTCTGCTACGACATTATGACACAGAGATCTCATACGGTTGCAGATGGTCAGAGACGGTGCGGGGACACCCCTCTGTTAGAGCTAGTTACCGTAATAACCCCTCTGTTGAGCTAGTTACCGTAATAACCCCTCTGTTGAGCTAGTTACCGTAATAACCCCTCTGTTAGAGCTAGTTACCTTAACCCCTCTGTTAGAGCTAGTTACCTTAATAACCCCTCTGTTAGAGCTAGTTACCTTAATAACCCCTCTGTTAGAGCTAGTTACCGTAATAACCCCTCTGTTAGAGCTAGTTACCGTAATAACCCCTCTGTTAGAGCTAGTTACCGTAATAACCCCTCTGTTAGAGCTAGTTACCTTAATAACCCCTCTGTTAGAGCTAGTTACCTTAATAACCCCTCTGTTAGAGCTAGTTACCGTAATAACCCCTCTGTTAGAGCTAGTTACCGTAATAACCCCTCTGTTAGAGCTAGTTACCGTAATAACCCCTCTGTTAGAGCTAGTTACCTTAATAACCCCTCTGTTAGAGCTAGTTACCTTAATACCCCCTCTGTTAGAGCTAGTTACCTTAATAACCCCTCTGTTAGAGCTAGCTAACTTAATAACCCCTCTGTTAGAGCTAGTTACCTTAATAACCCCTCTGTTAGAGCTAGTTACCTTAATAACCCCTCTGTTAGAGCTAGTTACCTTAATAACCCCTCTGTTAGAGCTAGTTACCGTAATAACCCCTCTGTTGAGCTAGTTACCGTAATAACCCCTCTGTTAGCGCTAGTTACCTTAAAATCCCCTCTGTTAGAGCTAGTTACCTTAATAACCCCTCTGTTAGAGCTAGTTTCCTTAATAACCCCTCTGTTAGAGCTAGCTACCTTAATAACCCCTCTGTTAGAGCTAGCTACCTTAATAACCCCTCTGTTAGAGCTAGTTACCTTAATAACCCCTCTGTTAGAGCTAGTTACCTTAATAACCCCTCTGTTAGACCTAGTTACCGTAATAACCCCTCTGTTAGAGCTAGCTACCTTAATAACCCCTCTGTTAGAGCTAGCTACCTTAATAATCCCTCTGTTAGAGCTAGTTACCTTAACCCCTCTGTTAGAGCTAGTTACCTTAATAACCCCTCTGTTTGAGCTAGTTACCTTAATAACCCCTCTGTTTGAGCTAGTTACCTTAATAACCCCTCTGTTTGAGCTAGTTACCTTAATAATCCCTCTGTTAGAGCTAGTTACCTTAATAACCCCTCTGTTTGAGCTAGTTACCTTAATAACCCCTCTGTTAGAGCTAGTTACCTTAATAACCCCTCTGTTAGAGCTAGTTACCTTAATAACCCCTCTGTTAGAGCTAGTTACCTTAATATCCCCTCTGTTAGAGCTAGTTACCTTAAAATCCCCTCTGTTAGACCTAGCTACCTTAATATCCCCTCTGTTAGAGCTAGTTACCTTAATAACCCCTCTGTTAGAGCTAGTTACCTTAATAACCCCTCTGTTAGAGCTAGCTACCTTAATATCCCCTCTGTTAGAGCTAGTTACCTTAATAACCCCTCTGTTAGAGCTAGTTACCTTAATAACCCCTCTGTTAGAGCTAGCTACCTTAATATCCCCTCTGTTAGAGCTAGCTACCTTAATAACCCCTCTGTTAGAGCTATCTAACTTAATAAACCTAGGGCTATAGGCATAAAACTATATAATGCAGTGCACAGTTGTACACTTAAAACACTACTTAAACCCTACTTAAAACACTACATAAAACACTACTTAAACACTACTGAAACACTACTTAAAACACTACATAAAACACTACTTAAACACTACTTAAAACACTTCATAAAACACTACTTAAAACACTACATAAAACACTACTGAAACACTACTTAAAACACTACTTAAAACACTTCATAAAACACTACATAAAACACTACATGAAACACTACTGAAACACTACTTAAAACACTACATAAAACACTACATAAAACACTACTTAAACACCACTTAAACCCTACTTAAAACACTACATAAAACACTACTTAAAACACTACATAAAACACTACATAAAACACTACATAAAACACTACATAAAACACTACTTAAACACTACTTAAACACTACATAAAACACTACTTAAACACTACATAAACACTACTTAAAATGTGTACGTCATTCAGGGAACACGTGTTACCAACTTCGTAAAGTACGTGGTCCAGTGCATGTCATTTAAAACACTACAAGCACTACTCACGGATTAGTATTGATGACGGGGGTGAAAAATGAACATAATTCATTCAATTCATTCATAATTCATTCACATAATTCATTCACTTACTGTAAGTGGTTTATGAATCTAAATCTGGTAATGACACTGCTAGTTGTAACTTATTAAAGCTAGCGTTTACCTTCTGTAATGGCTTATGGTGACCAAATCAATTCTGCACGCTTACATCATTGATTGGGCACATTACACACTCACAATATCACCCTAATACCCTAATAGCCTACAAACGGTACTACTTTTGACCAGATTCCTATTGGCGGATATGGATTTCTATGTGGATTTATAGTTACTATTTGACCTAATAAACCAACTAGAAACATGACTGTTGCGTTAGTATTGTAATGAAACAGCAGGGAGCAGGTCTCGAACCCTCGACCTCCTAGCCCGAGGTCCGGCGCGCTATCGACTGTGCCGCAAAAGCATGCTCCAGCGGCAGAGTCGATTTCCGCGCTTATAAACCCAGGGTCGTTACACTATAAACGTAACATTTTGTGCAAATTGTTCAAACTTTTGATCAACTCTAGCCAGCCGTTACTTAGCTTATTAATCATTTAGTTCAATCTATATTAGAGTTTTCTCTCTCCCGATCCGTAGAAGAGATTACGCACATTCATTACTACTATCACCATCATCACCATCATGATTAAGTGCTCGGGGTAATGCCAGGTAAGGCGTTACACTGATATTAATAGTCTTAGAGATTGGTGAGCGTGTGGTTGTCCTCTGGCTATTTTGCATACATCATTGCCACAACTTTCTGGGAATGGTGGCTTGGTTTTTTGGAACATCCTCAGCACATTTAAGGAACTTGACAAAATAACGTTATTTTCTTGGTAATTTATTACTTTATTACAAAACGTTTCCTAAAAGTTCAAACATGATCGTAACGTTGTAGGAATATTCTCCAATTGGTTTGACATTCTTCTGTGGGAATTTCAATACTTTAACATAACGTTTCCTACAGGTTTTCTCGTGGTTTTATTTAATGGTTCTACAAAATTCAAAAAGGCACTCGCACATCTGAGCAATCTTTTTTTGCAGGTGCATGGTAACAGTTGAACAAGATGAAGGAAAAAGGAAATCGCACACTGCTCTTGATAGTATCACTGATATAAGCTTTACGTATCGGCCTCACGGCCTTCGTCGGAGCTTTTTTTTCTTATTTACGTTTCTCAAATTGTTCCAAGAGCGTTTAGAAACAAATGTTGTTCTGTGAGAATTTCAGTACGTCGTCAGCATAATATTTCCTACAGGTTTTCTCATGGTTTTATTTAATGTCATGTTCTCAAATAGTTTTTTTCCCCGAGAATGTTAATTCAACCTCTTGAAAATCTTATGAAAACTTTCCATAAAAACCACACGAAATCATCTAAGAGTGTTATTTAAAAACATATACCGTTCTCAGCAGCAACACAACTCTCTCTCTCTATCCTTAATAATCTTGTTGTGTTTTCTGAACGAGTTGAAAAGTTGACTTTAAATAGAACCATGAGGAAACCTGTAGGAAACGTTACGCTGAAGTATTGAAATTCCCACAGAAGAACGTTGTTTCTTAACATTTTTCAAACTATTTGAGAACATTCCCGATGTCAAACCAGTCGAAGAACGTTCCTAGAATGTAACCCTGTTTGAACTTTTAGAAGAAAAATGTAAAAAAACACTGTTGAAGTAATGAAATATCAGGAAAATAACATTATTTTGATAAATTCCTTAAATTCGCTGAGAATGTTCCAAAGCCAAGCAACTATCCCGCACCATTCCTGGAACATTGTCGGGAAGGTTGTATACAAACAATAACCATAGGACAACCACACTCTCACCAATCTCTAAGAAACATATGGTTCTCAGAACGTTATGTGCTAGCTGAGAAGTCTCTCACTTACCTTAGATAACCTTATCTCAGTCTCTTGTAGATGCAGAGTGGTAGACAGTAGTTAGGTCTTATCCTTATTAGCGCTTGGAGAGTTTGACTGAACCAACAGACTGCATCGGTCTCTTTTGGCTTCTTATAGCGACACACCCCCTTTTTCGCCTAGCACAACTACCCACCCCGCTCGCCTTCCCCTCACTCACCATTCACATAGCCCGCGGCGGGGAGGGAGAGAGGGAGGTGGGGGTATACCCTGTTACGCACAAAGTGGAGCTACCCATACACTCATTCGGTGATCAACGCTGACGCAATTCATGAGGCATGGCCTAAGTCACTTACTTCTATCTCTAGTCCTCTAGAAACAAACTAATGGGATATAAAACATATACTGCATCTACAGACTGTATGTATATTGTTTCCATAACTACTAAAACCACAATCTAATACCAAACAAAGTAAAATATATTCTGAATATGCAAGTTAGAAAGTACAACATCAATACAATCGATCAGTGATCAATATACTTGGTCCTTGTTTAAAAAATATATATCCTTAATGCTTTCCTAGACAAAGACAATGCAGAGCCAGAAAACCAGAGACATTTCAACTCTGGAAAGAAAAACACCACTAAGTACCTCACCAGATGGGAGGGGAGAAGAGCAGAGAAGCTGTTGTTATGATGATGAATGTTTGAATCATTAGGCCTTTTTTAATTACGGAAGCTACTATTGTATAAAGTTTGAAAATCACATTTTGTGGAGACTAGGGTTGCAAAATTCTGGTAAAAATCCAAGGGAGCTGAGAATTTTGGGAAAGATACCGGAATTTTGCATCCCTGGTGGAGACTGGTCCTGAAGAACTTGTGAAGGGTCAAGTTTCTGTGTGGTCTGATACAGAAGGAAGAGTTGTCCCCTGTCTACCAAACTGACACACACACGCACACACACACACACACACACACACACACACACACACACACACACAGACACAGACACAGACACAGACACAGACACAGACACAGACACACACACATACACACACACACACACACACACACACACACACACACACACACACACACACACACACACACACACACACACACACACACACACACACACACACACACACACTTGGGGTAGCTCTGGGACAGCTCAGATAAGAGCCAGCGTAGTGGAAACATTCGTTTTGGAGACCACTGCTTTCTCTGATATATCTGCTCTCTGCTATCTCTGCTATCTTTGGTCTCTACTATCTCAGCTCTCTGCTATTTCTGCTATCTCTCATCTCTGCTCTCTGTTATCTCTTTCTTTGCTACCTCATGCTATCTCTACTTTCTGCCATCTCTGCTCTCTGCTATATATGCTCTCTGCTATCTATGCATATGCTCTCTGCTATCTGTATTCAACATCTTTCTTTGTTACCTCATGCTATCTCTACTTTCTGCCATCTCTGCTCTCTGCTATATATGCTCTCTGCTATCTATGCATATGCTCTCTGCTATCTGTATTCAACAATCTCAGCTCCCTGCTATCTCTGATATCTCCACTCTCTGCTATATCTGCTCTATACTATCTCAGCTATCTCTACTATCTATACTATCTCTGCTCTCTGCTATCTCTGATATCTGCTCTCTACTATCTTTGCTCTCTACTCTCTGCTATCTCTGCTAGATATGATATCTATTCAATAAACTATCACTGATCTTTCTGCTATTTCTGCTACAGCTGCTCTCTCGGCTCTCTACTATCTCTACTCTGCTATCTCTAATCTCTACTATCTATACTCACTATTATCTCTGCTACCATTGCTCTCTACTATCTTTGCTTTCTGCTATCTCTACTATATCTGCTATCTCTGATCTCTCGCTCTCTCTGCTATTTCTAATCTCTGCTATCTCTGCTATTTGCTATCTCTGCACTCTCATATATCTGCTATCTCTGCTCTTTACAATCTATGTTCTCTACTATCTCTGCTCTTTACAATCTCTGCTCTCTGCTATCTCTGCTCTTTACAATCTCTGATCTCTGCTATCTCTGCTCTTCACAATCTTTTCTCTGTACTATATCTGCTCTCTTCTATCAGTATCTCTGCTCTCTGATATGTCTACTCTCTGCTATCTCTTCTATCAGTATCTCTGCTCTCTGATATGTCTACTCTCTGCTATCTCTTCTATCAGTATCTCTGCTCTCTGATATGTCTACTCTCTGCTATCTCTTCTATCAGTATCTCTGCTCTCTGCTATCTCTGCTCTCTTCTATCTCTGAGAGAGAGCGAGATAGATAGATACAGTTGAAGTCAGAAGTTTACATACACCTTAGCCAAATACATTTAAACTCAGTTTTTCACAGTTCCTGACATTTAATCCTAGTAAAAAGCCCCTGTCTTAGGTCAGTTAGGATCACCACTTTATTTTAAGAATGTGAAATGTCAGAATAATAGTAGAGAGAATTATTTATTTCAGCTTTTATTTATTTCATCACATTCCCAGTGGGTCAGAAGTTTACATACACTCAATTAGTATTTGGTAACATTGCCTTTAAATTGTTTAACTTGGGTCAAACAAGTCGGGTAGCCATCCACAAGCTTCCCACAATAAGTTGGGTGAATTTTGGCCCATTCCTCCTGAAAGAGCTGGTGTAACTAAGTCAGGTTTGTAGGCCTCCTTGTTCGCACACGCTTTTTCAGTTCTGCCCACAAACTTTCTATAGGATTGAGGTCAGGGCTTTGTGATGGCCACTCCAATAGCTTGACTTTGTTGTCCTTAAGCCATTTTGCCACAACTTTGGAAGTATGCTTGGGGTCATTGTCCATTTGGAAGACCCATTTGCGACCAAGCTTTAACTTCCTGACTGATGTCTTGAGATGTTGCTTCAATATATCCACATCATTTTCCTCCCTCATGATGCCATCTATTTTGTGAAGTGCACCAGTCCCTCCTGCAGCAAAGCACCCCCACAACATGATGCTTCCACCCCGTGTTTCACGGTTGGGATGGTGTTCGTCGGCTTGCAAACCTCCCCCTTTTTCCTCCAAACATAACGATGGTCATTATGGCCAAACAGTTCTATTTTTGTTCATCAGACCAGAGGACATTTCTCCAAAAAGAACGATCTTTGTTGCAAACCATAGTCTGGCTTTTTAATGTCAGTTTTGGAGCAATGGCTTCTTCCTTGCTGAGCGGCCTTTCAGGTTATGTCGATATAGGACTCGTTTTACTGTGGATATAGATACTTTTGTACCTGTTTCCTCCAGCATCTTCACAAGGTCCTTTGCTGTTGTTCTGGGATTGATTTGCACTTTCCGCACCAAAGTACGTTCATTTCTAGGAGAAAAAACGAGTCTCCTTCCTGAGCGGTATAACGGCTGCGTGGTCCCATGGTGTTTATACTTGCGTACTATTGTTTGTACAGATGAACGTGGTACCTTCAGGCGTTTGGAAATTGCTCCCAAGGATGAACCAGACTTGTGGAGGTCTACCATTTTTTTCTGAGGTCTTGGCTGATTTATTTTGATTTTCCCATGATGTCAAGCAAAGAGGCACTGAGTTCGAAGGTAGGTCTTGAAATACATCCACAGGTACACCTCCAATTGACTCAAATTATGTTAATTAGGCTATCAGAAGCTTCTAAAGCCATGACATAATTTTCTGGAATTTTCCAAGCTGTTTAAAGGCACAGTCAACTTAGTGTATGTAAACTTCTGACCCACTGGAATTGTGATACAGTCAATTATAATGAAATAATCTGTCTGTAAACAATTGTTGGAAAAATTACTTGTGTCATGCACAAAGTAGATGTCCTAACCGACTTGCCAAAACTCTAGTTTATTAACAAGAAATTTGTGGAGTGTTTGAAAAACGAGTTTTAATGACTCCGACCTAAGCGTATGTAAACTTCTGACTTCAACTGTATATAGACAGAGAGAAAGAAAGAGAGAAAAAGAGAGAGAGAAATCCAGCACAAATCCTAAGTACGATTATTAGCCACATTGACTAGCATTTAAAAAATATATATATTTACAGATAAGCACCAAAAATACATTCTTTACCGGTGTTATGTCATGGTCAAAATCATATTTTCATACCCAGTTTGATCTTATGAATCTTTGCTAAATTAGAATTATGAAGGAACACAAATAAGCAAACAGTCAATGTGTAATTGGTTTCCACCCTTGGTAACATCCAACCCAATAACACAATAACCCCATAGACTACACTATCTAATCATCTATGTCAGTGGATATGTATTCCCCGGAGGCACGCTGCGGCGGTGAGAATGAGCGTTCTAATTCACCTCATAACAACGTCTTAAACCTCATAACAACCCCGATGGAACTCTCTGACGTCACACAGTAATACATAAAGTCCTACGGAACACATTACGGAACAGTACATACACAAAACAAATGCAGTAGTATGAAAGTTTTAGATAGGAATCCAATGACAAATTACAAAGATATTCAATAGAGTGGCCTAACCCTACGGTCTGTTCACCTTTATGATGGACGCATTAAACTCAGCGAGCTTTCCCAATGTCATATCACCTTCCTCAACCCAGCCCGCCCCCGCCCCCGCCCCCGCCCCCACCCTCACCGTCACTTCCAGTCTGTCTTACATCTACCACACGCACAAACAATCACACAAAAAACACACACACAATCATAGGTGTACCAGCTCCCAACATATTTCCTTTCAATAGCTCCTTGTTGATACAATAAAAGGCATGAAGAAACTGACTGTGGACTGAACATGGGTCAGCCCAGGAGACAGATGTATCGATATGTCATTCTCTTTCCTGTTTGCTAAGCTTTAAAAGATAAGGATGGAGGGGGGGGGAGGGGGGGGAGGGGGGGGGGCGGGGGGGCGGAGAGAAAAGAACGCTGTGGACTTCAATAAGAGCTCGGCTCCAGTCCACAAACAAATAATGATTCATGAAAGAGGCTACTATTTATTAAATGGAGATAGAACTAAAACACTGTGCAGAATGTCTCTCTCTCTCTCTCTCTCTCTGTGACATGCTGACACACAGACTTTGCAACTAAACGAGAGGCTTTGACCCCAATCAGAGATAATTACAAGAGCCGTTTTGATAATTAGCAACGGAACAGCGACCTCACAGAAGCACCATTCAGTTAGAAAACAGAAGAGGTGATTAAAGTCGTAACTCTTATTGGAGGGTCATTACATCGTTAGCATCCTCCTATCTACCGCACGCACGCACGCACGCACGCACACACACACACACACACACACACACACACACACAGTACCGGTCAAAAGTTTGGACACATCTACTCATTCCAGGGTTTTTCTTTATTTTGACTATTTTCTACATTGTAGAATAATAGTGAAGACATCAAAACTATGAAATAACACATATGGAATCATGTAGTAACCAAAAAAGTATTAAACAAATCAAAATAGATTTTATATTTGAGATTCTTCAAAGTAGCCACCCTTTATATTGATGACAGCTTTGCACACTCTTGGTATTCTCTCAACTAGCTTCATGAGTTAGTCACCTGGAATGCATTTCAATTAACAGGTGTGCCTTGTTAAAAGTTAATTTGTGGAATTTCTTATCTTCAACATGCGTTTGAGCCAATCAGTTGTGTTGTGTCAAGGTAGGGGTGGTATGCAGAAGGTAGCCCTGTTTGGTAAAAGACCAAGTCCATATTATGGCAAGAACTGCTCAAATAAGCAAATAGAAACGACAGTGTAAGGCCTGGGTGTCGGAGTGTGAAGGAAAAGCGCAGGAGCAGCAGGTGCAAATACAAATGTTCTTTAATGAACACGGAACAAACTAGGCCACCCTACTAACACACTGGGAGTCCACTATAAACTACCCCAGACACGGGGGAAAATGAACACAGTCCAGAATAACGTGAAGCACAAAACCAACACCACACTTACATACAAACAATCCCGCACAAAGAAACGTGCGGGCCGGCTGACTAAATAAGCCCAACTAATTACACCCTCATACAAAACAGGTGCACCCAATAAACACATAGGGAGGGGGAGAAAAGGATCAGTGGCAGCTAATAGGCCGGTGACGACGACCGCCGAATGCCACCCGAACGGGAAGGAGAGCCTGCCTCGGTCGAAGTCGTGACAGTACCCCCCCTCTGACGCGCGGCTCCCGCAGCGCGCCGACACCGGCCTCGAGGTCGACCCGGAGGACGAGGTGCAGGGCGATCCGGATGGAGGCGATGGAAATCCCTCAGCATAGACGGATCCAAAATGTCCCCCACCGGTACCCAGCACCTCTCCTCCGGACCGTACCCCTCCCAGTCCACGAGGTACTGCAGGCCCCTCACCCGGCGTCTCGAGTCCAGAATGGCCCGTATCTTGTACGCCGGGGACCCCTCAATATCCAGAGGGGGGGGAGGGACCTCCGGCACCTCACCGTCCTGCAGGGGACCAGCTACCACCGGCCTGAGGAGAGACACATGAAACGAGGGGTTAATACGATAATAGGAAGGGAGTTGTAATCGATAACACACCTCGTTTATTCTCCTCAGGACTTTGAAGGGCCCTACACACTGCGGACCCAGCTTCCGGCAGGGCAAGCGGAGGGGCAGGTTTCGGGTCGAGAGCCAGACCCTGTCCCCCGGTACAAACACGGGGGCCTCACTGCGGTGGCGGTCAGCGCTCCTCTTCTGCCGTCCACTAGCTTGTTGGAGAGATTCCTGGACGGCCCTCCATGTCTCCTTGGAACGCTGCACCCATTCCTCCACTGCAAGAGCCTCGGTCTGGCTCGGATGCCATGGTGCCAGGACCGGCTGGTACCCCAATACACACTGAAAGGGGGACACGTTAGTAGAGGAGTGGCGTAGTGAGTTCTGGGCCATTTCGGTCCAGGGAATGTATCTCGCCCACTCCCCTGGCCGGTCCTGGCAATACGACCGCAGAAACCTACCCACCTCCTGGTTCACTCTCTCCACCTGCCCATTACTCTCAGGGTGATAACCGGAGGTCAGGCTGACCGAGACCCCCAAACGCTCCATGAACGCCCTCCATACTCGGGACGTGAATTGGGGGCCCCGATCAGAAACGATGTCCTCCGGCACCCCGTAGTGCCGGAAGACGTGGGTGAATAATGCCTCCGCAGTCTGTAGGGCTGTAGGAATACCGGGCAACGGGAGGAGACGACAGGACTTCGAGAACCGATCCACAATCACCAGTACCGTAGTGTTCCCCTGAGACGGGGGAAGATCGGTCAGAAAATCTACGGACAGGTGCGACCAAGGCCGTTGTGGAACGGGGAGGGGTTGTAACTTCCCTCTAGGAAGGTGCCTAGGAGCCTTACTCTGAGCGCATACCGAACAGGAGGAAACATAAACCCTAACGTCTCTCGCCAAGGTAGGCCACCAATACCTCCCCCGAAGGCTCCCAACTGTCCTCTTCACCCCAGGGTGACCCGAGGAGGGTAGAACGTGAGCCCACCGAATCAATTTGTCCCGAACATCAAGCGGCACGTACTTCCGCCCCACCGGACACTGAGGAGGAGCGGGTTCCGCCCGTAACGCCCGCTCGATGTCCGAGTCCACTTCCCACACCACTGGTGCTATCAGCCTAGAGGCGGGAAGGATGGGAGTGGGTTCGGTGGGCCGATCGTCCGAGTCGTAAAAACGGGACAGTGCATCCGCCTTTACGTTCTGGGAGCCCGGTCTATACGTTAATGTAAACTGGAATCGGGTAAAGAACATGGCCCATCTTGCTTGACGTGGATTCAGTCTCCTAGCTGCCCGAATATACTCCAGATTCTGGTGGTCGGTCCAGATGAGAAAAGGGTGCTTAGCCCCCTCAAGCCAGTGTCTCCACACCTTCAGGGCACTGACCACTGCTAACAACTCCCGGTCCCCCACATCATAGTTACGCTCCGCTGGGCTGAGTTTCTTCGAGAAGAAAGCACAGGGGTGGAGTTTTGGTGGCGTACCAGAGCGCTGTGATAGCACGGCACCTACCCCAGCCTCGGACTCGTCCACCTCCACTATGAATGCTAGAGAGGGATCCGGATGTGCCAACACGGGCGCATCCGTGAACAGCGCCTTCAACCTGTTGAAAGCTCCGTCCGCTTTTGCTGACATTTACATTTACATTTAAGTCATTTAGCAGACGCTCTTATCCAGAGCGACTTACAAATTGGCCACTGCAAACGCACCGGACCCCCCTTCAGCAGTGAGGTAATGGGAGCTGCTACCTGACCAAAACCCCGGATAAACCTCCGGTAGTAGTTGGCAAAACCCAAAAACCGCTGCACCTCTTTTACCGTGGTCGGAGTCGGCCAATTACGCACGGCCTTAATGCGGTCACTCCCTACCACCACGCCCGAGGTGGAAATGCGATAACCCAGAAAAGAGACGGCTCGTTTGGAGAACTAGTTGAAGGAATTTCATTTTCGCCCACTCCAGTGGTTACCAAAAGTCATGACAATAAATCCTAGCTACTATGTATTGATATGAATAGTATTATTCCACTGTATGTGAATGCAGATATCTAGTAGAAAGCCTTCCCAAAAGAGAGGAGGCTGTTATAGCAGCAAAGGAGCAGGTGTCCACATACTTCTGGTCACGTAGTGTCTCTGTCAATGGGATGTGAAATATGATTATGGAACATGGAGGGCCTTTCTTGATAGATAAATACTAGTGAAGTGTGACAGAACCCATCTTCTGCAGGTAGTTAACTGTATTTGCGATCAGAGGCTTGATTAGAAGTATCACAAGCATCTCTGTGCATTGTCTCTCACATATGCCCAGACACACAGACACACAGACACACAGACACACACACACACACACACACACACACACACACACACACACACACACACACACACACACACACACACACACACACACACACACACACACACACAACAATAGAATGTTGGTGCATCTTCTACAACAATAGAATGTCGGTGCATCTTCTACAACAATAGAATGTTGGTGCATCTTCTACAACAATAGAATGTTGGTGCATCTTCTACAACAATAGAATGTTGGTGCATCTTCTACAACAATAGAATGTTGGTGCATCTTCTACAACAATAGAATGTTGGTGCATCTTCTACAACAATAGAATGTCGGTGCATCTTCTACAACAATAGAATGTTGGTGCATCTTCTACAACAATAGAATGTTGGTGCATCGTCTACAACAATAGAATGTTGGTGCATCTTCTACAACAATAGAATGTCGGTGCATCTTCTACAACAATAGAATGTCGGTGCATCGTCTACAACAATAGAATGTTGGTGCATCTTCTACAACAATAGAATGTTGGTGCATCGTCTACAACAATAGAATGTTGGTGCATCGTCTACAACAATAGAATGTTGGTGCATCTTCTACAACAATAGAATGTTGGTGCATCGTCTACAACAATAGAATGTTGGTGCATCGTCTACAACAATAGAATGTTGGTGCATCGTCTACAACAATAGAATGTTGGTGCATCTTCTACAACAATAGAATGTTGGTGCATCGTCTACAACAATAGAATGTTGGTGCATCGTCTACAACAATAGAATGTTGGTGCATCGTCTACAACAATAGAATGTTGGTGCATCGTCTACAACAATAGAATGTCGGTGCATCTTCTACAACAATAGAATGTTGGTGCATCTTCTACAACAACAGAATGTTGGTGCATCTTCTACAACAATAGAATGTTGGTGCATCTTCTACAACAATAGAATGTTGGTGCGTCTTCTACAACAATAGAACACACCAGACTGACTATTGATTGGAGTCAGAGCCCCTGCTCACTGCAGCACCCCAACACATCAGACTGACATTCTTCTTGAAGTGTGACATTTAGAAATAATAAGGTATTATTACAGGATTATACTCTTCTAAAACGCTGTTTTGTCCCCACTAAAAAGTACAGTTCATTACAATAAATACTATGTCTCTGACTGGTTTTACAATCTTTATTGAGAAGGAAGATCTGTGTCTGGGAAAACGGCCAATCATGTGCTACATGCAATCTAATTCTTGAATTATTCATGACTGGAAAGTATGTGATTTATTGCTGTTATTAATCACTGAGCTTATTTGTTTTTGTATTTATTATGGATCCCCATTAGTTCCTGCCAAGGCAGCAGCTACTCTTCCTGGGGTTTATTATGGATCCCCATTAGTTCCTGCCTAGGCAGCGGCTACTCTTCCTGGGATTTATTATGGACCCCCATTAGTTTCTGCCAAGGCAGCAGCTGCTCTTCCTGGGGTCCAAACACATTAAGACACTTATATTACATATAAAACAAAATATAAAACAGTACATCATATAATACTGTCACACCACCACATGTCCACAACACAAAATGTGATGTATTATAATCTAGACTGGACTAGAATAATGTTTTAGGCTGCCCTGGGATCAACGCTATTAACAGTGGAAAATGGATGGACACAAAAATAATGGGAATTACAATACAGTGGAAGGGCCAAGTGCAATGCTAATTTAACTGTGGCAGCATCAGAACAAAAGACCATACGATTGAAGTATGATAATTACAAAAGGCAACCACACGTATCCACAGCTGGCATTGTGTCACGTAT
Organism: Salvelinus namaycush; assembly: GCF_016432855.1. Lineage (NCBI taxonomy): Eukaryota > Metazoa > Chordata > Actinopteri > Salmoniformes > Salmonidae > Salvelinus > Salvelinus namaycush. Next base: position 302,790 of record NW_024061120.1, on the reverse strand, counting down.
GCTCCTGCTCCCCCTCTCCTGTGTTCGACATCGACGGTTTACTAAACCACCGGTCCTGGCAACCATCATTACGCGCACCTGGCATCAATCATTACGCGCACCTGCTCCTCATGATGAGGCACACCTGGACTCCATTTCCTCTCTCATGACCTCCCCTTATATCTGGCACTCCCTTAGGTTTATTCCCCAGGCGGTATTGATGTTGTTTTGTTTTGTATGTGACTCTTGTTTCGTTTATTGCGCCATTTTTAGTTTGTTATTGAACTCATCACTTGCTTCCTGACTCCCAGCGTCTACGTTACGCATCGGGCTTTGGTAAACACTGGCAACAGATTTTTCATGTATCTATTCCATGGAATGAGGTGTATGAGCTGATGTACAAAACAATGCAAGATTCAACACTTCAAGTTTTTCTATTTAAATTAATGCACAGAATTCAGTGGGTAACGGGTCAGCAATAACGCAGAGCCGGGCTGCTCTCTTTCATCCCCTGGTCCCTGTCCTTGGTCCCTGGTCCCTGGTCCCTGGTCCCTGGTCCCTGGTCCCTGGTCCCTGGTCCCTGTCCCTGTCCCTGGTCCCTGGTCCCTGTCCCTGGTCCCTGTCTCTGGTCCCTGTCTCTGGTCCCTGTCTCTGGTCCCTGTCTCTGGTCCCTGTCTCTGGTCCCTGTCTCTGGTCCCTGGTCCCTGGTCCCTGTCCCTGGTCCCTGCCACTAGTCTCTCTCCATCCTCCCTCCACTCTCAGCTGCAGGCTGTCTTGTGTTACAAATAGTACCCTATATAGTGCACTACATTGGACCAAGGCTCAATGGGCTACGGTCAAAAATAGTGCAATACATAGGGAATAGGGTGCCATTTTTTTTTGTTATTTCCCCTTTATTTAACCAGGAAGGTTAGTTGAGAACAAGTTCTCATTTACAACTGTGACCTGGCCAAGATAAAGCAAAGCAGTGCGACACAAAGAACAACACAGAGTTACACATGGAGTAAACAAACATACAGTCAATCACACAATAGAAAAAAAAGAAAGTCTATATACAGTGTGTGCAAATGGCATGAGGAGGTAAGGCAATAAATAGGCCATAGTAGTGAAATAATTACAATTTAGCAGATTAACACTGGAGTGATAGATGAGCAGATGATGATGTGCAAGTAGAAATACTGGTGTGCAAAAGAGCAGAAAAGTAAATAAAAACAATATGGGAATGAGGTAGGTAGATTTGGTGGGCTATTTACAGATGGACTATGTACAGCTGCAGCGATCGGTTAGCTGCTCAGATAGTTGATGTTTAAAGTTAGTGAGGGAAATATAAGTCTCCAGCTCCAGCGATTTTTGGATGCAGACCAGTGGAGGCTGGTGGGAGGAGCTATAGGAGGATGGGCTCATTGCAATGGCTGGAATGGAATTAATGGAATGGAGTCAAACATGTGGTTTCCAGGTGTTTAAAACCGTTCCATGAATTCCATTCCATCCATTACAATGAGCCCATCCTCCTATAGCTCATCCCACCAGCCTCCTCTGACTCGGGCTGCTGTCCATTATGTTAATGAGGCCCTATTTCAGGGGAACTAAGAGGTGTAATTGGTTCGCACTCAAAAAGATGTCGCATAAAGCTTACTTCATTATTTCACTGCATCAGGGAGAGCGTACACAAACATTTCAGCTTTACAGCCTTCTTCAAATGTGTAGGTACAATTTAATTTGAATTCAAAACAGCATTTGTAAAGAACAACAAATGAGCAGCAGGTGCTTCTAATCAGGGTTGCCATTCATCTGCCAATCAGAGATGTTGCTTTTCTGGTCTAGCTGTATACAAATTAGTCACAAAGAAATACAGAATTATAGGGTATGGGAGCGGGCACGAAGGGCAAAACATATTCCAGATTTCTGAACTCTGTACGTTTTTACGAGGGTCATCTCCAGCTGGGCTGAGTGAGTGATAAGTGTAACATTCAAGGAACTCCCATGGCTGACACAGAGCAAGTCTCAAGTACATTTGCCATAAAATACATTGGAAATATTATAGCCTGGGTACAGTACCAGTCAGTTTGTGCCATCATGGCACTCGTCATGTTTGGCATGACAAGGAGTGGAATGACAGCATACACAGATCTGAGACCAGGCTAGAAATAATATTCAGCTTGGATTATGAGTATAGTGATATAGTTCCTGAGACATAACAACATGATACTGGGGACTTATATAACAACATGATACTGGGGACTTATATAACAACATGATACTGGGGACTTATATAACAACATGATACTGGGGACTTATATAACAACATGATACTGGGGACTTATATAACAACATGATACTGGGGACTTATATAACAACATGATACTGGGGACTTATATAACAACATGATACTGGGGACTTATATAACAACATGATACTGGGGACTTATATAACAACATGATACTGGGGACTTATATAACAACATGATACTGGGGACTTATATAACAACATGATACTGGGGGGGGTATATACACAGCTGTGATTATTCTCTTGGTAGATAATGCAGTCGACATGATTGATTGTAAGTCATTCTAAATACGTTTATAAAATATGTTACTGTTATTTTTACATGGGAATTCAGTAAATAATTTACTGTAAATGTCACCAAGTGTGGTGGCACGTACAGCATTGGGTCAATTATCGAAAGGTTGCTGGTACGAATACCTGAGCTGTCAGGCACTTAACCCTAATTTGCTCCAGAGACACTTTACTACTATGGCTGACACTGTAAAACACATTTCACTGCAACTATCTGTTGTATTTGACAATAAA